>NC_050530.1:200641-205050 GCF_002922805.2 Oryzias melastigma
GCACCTACAGGCCACACAATCCCACATTCAGGACTTTATTTTGTACTTAATTTCTTAATTTAACAACTATTTCTCATTTCTGATTTATCTCAAATGAAATAAGAAAATCACTGATTTTTTTGCCTGTTTCTGTCATCAGTTGGAGAGTCTTCCCTCCAGTCTGGGCATTCTCCAGAACCTGCTGGTTCTGAATCTGTGCAACAACCTCCTCAGGAGCCTCCCCGGCGAGCTGGGCCAGCTGAAGACCCTCCGGACCCTGAACCTGGGCCTGAACCAGCTGGACGCTCTGCCGGCCTCCGTGGTGGGGCTGAAGGAGCTCCGGTACATCGGCCTCTCCGACAACAGATTCACCCACTTCCCCGGCTGCCTGCACAGGCTGAACAAGCTGGAGAAGGTCAACATGGCCCGGAACCCCATCTGGACCCGTCAGAACCCAGAGGCGGCGCCGGAGACGTTCCTCCTGGTCCGGAGCAGCCTCCTGTGTGGGAGGTGTCTGGAAAGGTGCCAGTCTTTCAGGAGGAGAATGAAAAACGAGGAGAAGGGAGGAGTCGAATCCTGTTTCTTACGGGATTCAGACGACTCGGTGGCGCCCCCTGCTGATCCACACACAACATTACAATAAAAACGAAGACAAAAACTTGGTTTAACTTAACATGAAGAAAAGTAAAGCCAGATTAGGCAGATATGAGTTAAGATTTATGATTTAAGAGAAGATAGAATCCTCTTTATTTGTTATATTAAAGTTATTGTAAATATCCTCGTATCCTCAGACCATCGGACGGTTGTGCTGTACATTTCACTGCATATTATACCATATATGTTCATGTATGTGACAAATAAAATTAGGATTTCTTAACAGCAGGAGTGTCAAACTCAATCACACAAGAGGATGAAACACAAAACACAATTTAGGTCGAGGGGCGAACAGGATAAACATTTATGGAATATTTTTAGAACTTTTTAACACAATTATGAACTAGATATATAGCATTACCTGCAATAATGTTAGTGTGAATGCTGCTGAATTTATCCGCTGAAAATGCTGAAATTGATAGCTAAAAACTGTGAAGCTGATAACCAGCTAAAACATTAGCTAAATGCCAAATTAGCCAAAAAACCTTAACAAAACAAACAAACAAAAAAAAAAAAACGGTTTTCAAAACAGCTAGCATGTAGCTGAAATATTAGCTAAACACCAAAACAGCCTAAAATACTGACAAAAACCTACATTAGCAAAAAACTAGCAGAATATTAATTTTTGAAACTTTAAATCTGTAACTTTTTAGCATAAAAAGGAATATTATTCCAGAATAAATCAACTTAAACCTTAAATAACTTTCAATATTTTATTCTCCATAAAAATATATTTTATCATAATTATACAAGTTAGAAATGAGCTCAAGATAACATCGGGTCATTAACAATAAAATAAAATGATCTGGAGGGCCGGATCCGGCCCCCGGGCCGTGACTTTGACATGTGTTTAAAGGATTTCCTGGGTGTGCTGACAGTTGTTGAGCACTAGGGGGCAGCAGAAATAAGAAGATGTCAAAATGCTTCCAGTTTAACATCAACCCATAAAGACAAGGAGCAAAAACTGAAGATTATTTATCCAAACCTGCAAAAGTGAAAGTTTCACAGAACCAGACGTCACGAAGATGTTCTCAAATGTTCTTTTTTCACAAGATTTTGTACCAGATCGTTCAGATCTGTGGCGCATTTATTAGTTTTAATACTAGTGATGGACAACATACGATAAACAATATAAAACAATCTATGAAGTTTTAAGGTCTCATAGTCCAGAACAAACTCACAGAACCGAGTCTGTCTGGACTTTGAAGCACCATCATGAGAAATGTGTGTTTGGGATCTAAATATTTCTGCTGCATCATCTTGTTTTAAAAAAGTTCATAAAAATGACCTTAAAAAGGAAAAAAATCAGTTTGACTGCAATAAAACATGAATATAAATATATGATCTCTGTAAAAAGTAAAACGTTGAATCAAATCAACCATTAACTCAACATTTTAATTGGATGAAAACTAATAATTTAAAGTTATTACAGAAGTTCTATTTATTCAATGTTTCATGTTTTACAGTCTGTGGTTTATTTATATTCTCCAAAAATGTCGATAAATTTAAAAACCTAATTTATCCTCCAGTCAGTCTGCAGTGAGCTCTCAGCCGTCACTAGAGGGAAACCTGTTTGTATTGATGGAAGTCTGAGCTGATAATGAGGCTCATCAGAGGAACATCAGAGGAACATCAGAGGAACCTCAGAGGAACCTCAGAGGAACATCAGAGGAACATCAGAGGAACCTCAGAGGAACCTCAGAGGAACATCAGAGGCTCATCAGAGGAACATCAGCGGAACATCAGAGGAACATCAGCGGAACATCAGAGGAACATCAGAGGAACATAAGAGGAACATCAGAGGAACATCAGCGGAACATCAGCGGAACATCAGAGGAACATCAGAGGAACATCAGCGGAACATCAGAGGAACATCAGAGGAACGTCAGAGGAACGTCAGCGGAACATCAGAGGAACATCAGAGGAACATCAGAGGAACATCAGCGGAACATCAGAGGAACATCAGAGGAACGTCAGAGGAACGTCAGAGGAACATTAAAGTAAATTAATTTCAAAAATACTAATAAAAAAATAAATAAAATAAAAAAGTTTAAATCTTCTAAAAAATAATCTGATCTGTTCCAACCTGGAAGGATTTGACACCAACCTTCATTCATTTCTGAAAAAAACCAAGTTTGATCCTTCATTCAATCTTAGTAAATACTTTAATTCTTTTAACTCAACAATAATAACTTCTAAAAGGTTTTTGGTAAATGTCTTTGACCTTTCTGCTATTTTTATTTATCTTCTTTTTTAGCTAAATTTCTTGACATTTTTATCCTTTAAACCTTTAACATTCCAGTGAAATGTTCAGAGAATTATCATTAAAGAATAAAGTAAATGTAGAATCTTTAGGCTCCTCCTCCAAGTGATGAATGACGTTAAAGTAAAAATAATAACCAATGAAATCTGTTTGATCCGTTCATAATTAGAACAGATTTACTAACAGAGCGATGTAGAAAACTTTAACCTGAACCCGAGCCGTCCTCCACACTGAAGGAGACATTTCTTCAGACTCTCAGCCGTCAGAGGCTGCAGTCGTGTTACTACGGTGACAGAACGCTGACGGGGGGGGGGCAGGAAGAGCGGGAACACCTCCAGGGAAAACACCTGTCTGTCTCCTGACACCTTCTGCTGCTTTGACAGCTTCAGTCTGACTTTGATTTCTGCTGGAAGGATAGATTTACTCGAAAAGCTTTAGAGCTCCTTCACTGGGAGGTTTTTGGTTTCACTCCAAACATATTTATTTATATTTTAACATCTTTCTCAATGATCTTTTAAATAAAGTGTTTAGCCAAAATCTAAAAACCTTTGTCAGTTTTAAGACATTTTTTATGCAGCTCATAGGAATTACAATTCTGGTTTGTGGGCGGGACTATTTGTGCAGAGCAGCCCGCCCTCCTCCCCGTCTCTTTCTGGTTGGAGGGGGACCTGGTTGCAGACAAGATGGTGGCCAAACACATCATTAAATGTGAAGCTGAATTTGTGTATCTATACCATACTGGAAGATTCTACAAACCTAACCCTAATCCACCCTAACCGTGATCCTAACTGTAACTATAACTGTCGTCATAACCATGACCTCACCCAAAACCATAACAGTAACCATAACTGTACCCCTAACCGTAACTGTGACCCTACCTTAACTGTAACCGTAACCGCAACCCTAACCAAAACTGTAACTATTACTGTAGCCATAACCATAACCGCACCCCTAATAACAGTAACTATAACCCTAACCGAACCCCTAACTGTAACCATAGCCATGACCGTGACCCTACACTAACCATAACCATATCCGTAACTATAACTGTAATCCTAACCGTAACCATAACCGTAACCATAACCGTAACCGCAAATCCAACCATAAGAGTAACCACGACCCTAACCTTAACCCTACCCCTGACAGTAACCACACCCCTAACTGTAGCAGTAACTCTAACCCGGATCCAGTGTTTTTCTAGGGGAAGAGGATGAACTTTGATTGAACTTTGATTGAACTTTGATTGAACTTTGAACTTTGGACTTCTGCCTAATGAGACTCTGGTGCCATCTTGGTGCCATATTGCTGTCTTCTGCCAGGTCCTCTCTCTCTGGGGTCGTAGAGAGGAGCTCCTGCATCTTAAAGCAGGCGTGTCCTACAGTTCTCTTGAGCCTCGCACAACCACCTCAAGTGATGTCACGACAATGAAACCAGACATTTTTGTGCGTGCGTTGAGTGCATCCTGAAGTTTTCGTAAGGATTACGGAAGTTCCACACACTCATGACGTCCAGC
>NC_050530.1:208466-217172 GCF_002922805.2 Oryzias melastigma
CTGTGGTTGAAGTGAGGCCGGCTCTGATTCAATTGCAGCTCTGAGGCTATTATCCTCTGTGCAGGCGGTGGGGGGGGCAACAGCTGCTGCTTTGATGCGCCTTCCAGGGTGGGACGGACAGTTCTGGAGGAGCAGAACCCTCAGGAAACACCCTCGACTGACCGAGTTTCAGCTCCAAAAATCAAACATTCGATTCTGTTTCCAAACATCTAAATTCAAACGTTTGCTCCAAACTTCATGATTTCTACGATGGTTTTCTGAGGCTGTTTTTAAACTAAAATAGGGAAGAAAATCTGAGACGATCAGATGGGATCAGAATTGGATTCTTTTGTGCACAAAGTCAGGGACGCAACAGCAAAGGAAATGACCAGACAATGACAGCAAATAGAAAAACAAAAACAGTGGATGAACATTCTAGAATCTGAGGTTTCTACTGGAGTCTGACGACTTTTACAAAGTCTCACCGCTCTGCAAGGCATGCTGGGATATCTCCAATATGAAAACAGGAGGGACAGAATGAGGACCATGGAGTCGAGTTGATCCAGGTCTCCGATGGTGACGATCTCTCCGGTGGAGGAAGACACTTGTAAAATGATAAAGAAGCGCTTCAGAAGGATCTACAGGCATATTGCATCTATAAAAATAGGAAAACGATTTTATGGTCAAGAGATGGGAAATATTCAGAAACTGCATCAAACGGACGTGAAGTGAATTAATTATTTTAGTAACCACAGCTTTGGAAAAATAAAACAACTAATATTTAACTGTTGCTATTAAGATAACTATGAAGTAAATACTGATTTTTGCCACAAATAAAACAGAAACATACAGAGAAAATGACCTTTTTTAAAATATTAAACTGTTTCTAATTTTTAATAGAGATTTACATGAAATCCTTTCAAAATAAAAGACCTTCTTTACCCAGTCTCAAAGCAGACGTGGATGTTAGCACAGATTTGAGAAATTTTACTTTTTGTGGTGCATCTCAGCCAGAAATGTGTAAATCTGATAGGAAGTGACTTTAACCGTATTTGAATTTGTTCAAAAATATTAATTCTGGTTATACTAACTGACGACCACTTGACTTTAAAAAATCTGTTAAAACGTTTCAGTCTGATTTTGTTGAACCCAAACTGTTTGTTACTTTCCTTTTTTGTGAACTTACTTTTTTACTTTACAGCTACTTTCAAAAGCAAAAACATTTTTTTAACCAGAGAGCCGACATGGAGAGTTAAAAGAGCCACATGTGGCTCCAGAGTCGCAGGTTACAGACCTTTTTGACCAAAAAGAGTCAAAAAAACGAAACCAGGAGTCATCCAGGACGATGACAGCAGGAGACTCCTGGATGGAAACATCTCAAAAACGTTCTGACGAGACGAAATCATCAAATGTCAGAACAACTGTCCAGCATGGTGGCAGAAGTGGGATTCTGGTAACAAGTTGGTATTTTTGAAACACTCACAGATCCGTTTCAACTGAGTTTAATAATCCAGAATAAAACGATCGTTACTTGGATGGAAATCTGAGGATCTTCTGGGGTGGCGTTCACCTCATGTCATGAATAATGCAGGAGGGAGGGGTGGAGGAGGACACTGGGAGAGAGAGAGTGAAAGAGAGAGGTGTAGACCCTCCTCCTCCTCCTCCTCTCTCTCCTTCACCCAACCCCCTCGCCGGCCGCACTGCAGAAGGTCGGAGGGAGGAGAGGCGGAGGAGCGGGCCTGAGGGAGGCGTGAGGAGCGAGGAGGGGAGCATGACCACCATGCTGAGCCCCAAGATCAGACAGACCCGGAGAGGTGAGTCCCCGCATCCTCCACGTCTCCATGGCAACGGGACATTTTTTTGACGTGAGCGTCGTCTCTGATCCGTCCGTTTTCCAGCAGCTGAGGCGCGTTTTCATCACAGCTGCTGGCGGCAGCATCTCTGGTTTCAGCATCCCAGTCAGCTGCCACCTCGTGCACGCTCAAAGCATGCACGTGGCTTTGCAATAAATCAAAAGACTTAAAATAATAGAAATTTTCATTCAGAGAAAGCATAAATCTACGCTAACTGGTAGTGAGCATGAAGCTGCAGACGCAGCCGTTTGAACATTGCTGCATGCTCACTGCCAGCAGCACGAGGCGGGTCAGAACGGGTCAGAACGGGTCAGAACAGGTCAAACGGGAACAGAAGGACGACCAACGAGCCACTTGTGGGGTGATGTCAGACCTGATGATGTCACCACTTCAATTCATCTGCAGAAATAAGTCAGAAAAGGTTGATTTTAGCGCAGAAACGTTTTATTTTGAAGGTTTGTGAACGCAGCTTATTGAAAAAGGAAAATTAGCATTAATGATCTTCAATGTTTATTAGATAAAAAAACATGAATATTTCCTTTTTTTTACTTTTTTAAAATCAGATTAATACATCACTAAATTTTTATTACAATTATATTTCAGATCTGGTTAAAAATATATAATAAAATAACATTTAATTTATTTGTGAAATGTGTTTCATTCTTGTTATTTTTACCTCTTCTCTGTGATAAGTGACATAGAAAAAATAAAATGTTAAATAAAGAACCGTGGAACAAAAATAATAAGTTAACACAACAAGAACACATATAGTCTATTTTTTTAATTGCTGCAAAAGTTCAGAAAATTAAAAGTTTTCAGGAAAAAAAAGGTTTACATTCAAAAATAAACATCACGCAGCTACAACAGCTGCTCATAAGGGGGCGATAGTCTACAAATTAAGCAGTGAGGACAGAATAAAGAAGAACAGGTTCCCTTTTGTTGTTACTCGATCTATAATGGCTACCCAATCTACCCAATGGCTATCTGATCTATAACAGCTACCCGATTTGTAACGGATACCCGATGTGTAAGGGCTACCCCACCTTCAACAGCTATGTGATCTGTGAGGGGTATTAGATTTGGAACAGCTACCCGATCTGTAACAGCCATCCGATTTGTATCAGCTACTCGATCTGTGACGACTATCACATCCGTGATGGCTACCTGAAGTGTAACGGCTACCCGATCTATAACAGCTACCCGATTTGTAACTGCTACCCGATTTGTAACGGCTACCCGATCTGTAACGGCTATGTGGTCTGTGAGGGGTATTAGATTTGGAACAGCTACCCGATCTGTAACAGCCATCCGATTTGTATCAGCTACTTGATCTGTAATGGCTACTCGATCTGTGACGACTATCACATCTGTGATGGCTACCTGATGTGTAAAGGCTACCCAATCTGTAACAGCTACCCGATGTGTAAGGGCTACCCGATCTGTAACAGTTACCCGATCGGCTGTCCGAAGAACTATTCTATTGACACGTTGACAAATTTGTGGTATTTTTTTGACTACATTTTATCTTGAAATGTCTTAATTGGTTCACTGGTCACTGGTGTGTCTGCATCTTTCTGTTGAATTGACACGCTTAGGTCTGTACCAAACAGCTCAGTGTGAATGTAAACACAGAAAGATTCACATATATTTAGTGATGCCATAAGGAAACCAAAAACCTCCCCTAAACCTCATTACTGCTTTCAGATCTATTTTCTAAAGATCTGGACTCTTTTTCTCCGATACTCTGTCATCATATTACTGCTGCTGCGTGAAGGCCCGCCGTGCACATGCCCGCCGTGCACATGCTCAGTCGGTTCCAGCAGCTCTAATTGCCCTCATGTCAGCTGCTCTGTTGCCTTCCTGCCCGTTCTTGATCTCGGTTACCATGGCGTTGGGATCAAAGCGCCGCTGTTCAGGGACTCCATCAGTTCCCTGAAACTCCTGGTCGTTTGGCGTTCGCCTGCAGCTGCACATTGATCAGCTGGAAGTTCTGCACTGACGCTCCTGCTACCATAAATCACTGAGCAATCGGATTGAACGCCGCCGTTTAACCTTTGGAGCGCCGGTCGTGTGGAGCGGTGCTGATGGGAGTCCGGACTCCTGCTGGATCAGGAACGTTCTGCTTTGACGTTTGACGTATCGGGAGATTCATGCAGGGGCAGAAAGACTTCACAATAAAAGCATCATTAAGGTGTTTGATCTAATTTTAGCCCCGCTTGGGCGTGGTGCAGGATGATGGCGGGCTCGGTTTCAGACGGATGCTCAGATCGCCGCTGCACACGGAACGATCCGCTGATGGGAAACGCTCATAAATTCAGCAGCAAATGATGTTTTATGAGCTGTGAAAATCCTGAAAGCACAGATCAGACGGTGTCACGTGACCCATGAGGGAGTTTCAACTCAAAGACATGAAAAAGTGAATTTACCGACTAGAATCACAAAATCTTCATCAACAAACAAATATAATGAAGCAGAAGTTAATTATCTGAAGGGTCACAAACCTTCAATCAGAGATGAACCAGCCGTCTTTAGCTGAGGTCGCACTAACTCGTCCGAACATCAACATGTTGGGCCTGTGGTGGAGTGGTCAGCCTATGGTCTTTAACCAATTAGGTCACAATCATCCATGAAGCAAAAGGCCGGAGCTCGTTAGCTCGCTACCGCAGAGCTCGCTAGCTTGCTACACCGGAGTCTGCTAGCTCAATAAAGCAGAGCTCGCTAGCTTGATTCGGCCGAGCTTGCTAGCTCGCTATATCAGAGCTAGCTACAGTAGAACTTGCTAGCTCGCTAAATCAGAGCTAGCTACAGTAGAACTTGCTAGCTCGCTACAGTAGAACTTGCTAGCTCGCTATATCAGAGCTAGCTACAGTAGAACTTGCTAGCTCGCTACAGTAGAACTTGCTAGCTCGCTAAATCAGAGCTTGCTAGCTGGATACAGTGGAAGCTCCAGCGCAGTAATAAGACAGTCGGAATAATTGTATTTTAAGCACCACGATCGGATTAACAGTCGGCATAACTCATTTATCTCGATCAGATGGAAGTTTTGATCCGAGTGAATCTGATCAGGTCAGAGTATTCCATTGATCTGATCAGGCGTTTATTCTGATTATTGCGTCCGTGTAAACGGAGGACCTTCTGGACATTCATGTTCAAGAACAGAACCTGTCAGTCTTAAACAACAGGCGAATGGAACCGAAACTTTAAACCTTTGGACGTCGCTTCATGATTTGATTGGCTGGTTATCGATGATCTCAGAGCTGCTGGTTGTTCTAGTTAGTCAGGAAAAGGGAGATTTTTACCATCAAATTTCTGGCACATTGAAAATCAAAGCTTTAAAAATAAAATCAAAGATTAAAAAAATTCTGAATTGATGGAACAGAAAAACATCCATACTAACATCTTTTAGCACTTTTCTGATGATAAAGAACATTTATTATATATATATATATATAAAAGTATGTTCAGTTTGAGCATTTAAATTGTTCAGGAGGAGATCATTTGAAAACAATCGTATCTTCTGATGTAAAAATCCACTGGGCGGGGCCAAAAGCCCCCAGCTCCGCCCCTTCCTGGTACATCCACTTACAGACAAATAGATCCATGAACGTCTTTGTCTGATTCAGAACAGCACGGCTCTGATGTTCCTCACCATTTCTAGTGGGAGAGAATGTAAACAGAGAGCTCTCAGTAATGAGGAGGGGAAGGGGGCGGTACCAACAGAACTTAGAGGTGAATTTCTGATGTACTCCTGCCGCTCTACAGAATGTATGTCCTAGAAAACGACACAAGTTTTTAGATTTTGGCAAAAAAACCCTTATCATCATTAAAAGAACACTTTAAAAATAGTTTAATGAAAGTGTAAAACTTTGTCATAAAAAGCTGCTGAGGTGGGCGTGGCCATCGTCTGGATCCTCATTTCTCTAAACGGCACCAAATCCACAACAATCAGAGACGACTAAAGTGGGTTTTTTCCAGAAAAGTTCTGTTTTCTGAGCTGTGAGAGACCACACAGCGACTCCACCCAAAACCCCAGGAAGTTCTGAATCACCCTGAAGATCCAAACGGGTGCAGTGGGCAGGCCGGCGCCGCACAAACACAGACGCCCTGCAGTCAGCGTCTGAGTCAGGCCTGAACCACACAGAGAACCGGACCGGACCGCCCAGAGGAACCGGACCAGAGATGGCAGGTGAGCCGGCCGATCCTCCAGAGTCAGACGGAACTGAAACCAGTGAAGGTTCTGACCATGTTCATGTCGGAGGAACACGCCCACAGAACCATATATGGAAAAACAAGACTTTGATTTTGCTCAAAAATCTGATTTAATCTCATCTTTCCTGAGGCGTTCAGCAGCTGCAGCTTCTACACGTTTATGTTACATTTAAGTTCTGGTGGTTTTTCCTTTTTTATGTTTAGGAGAAAATCTTTTCCTGTCAGCCTGGAAATAACCTCATTACTGAGAGGAAGTTCAGTTTGGATTCAAGCGAAAATAAATCTCATTTATAGTGAAGCTGTTTGTCAAAAACATTATTCCAGAAGAATCCTGATTTATTTAAAACTCCTTCGACTTTCTGAAGCTGATCTGCTTCTTGTGTCGTGTTGATGGACGTCTGGAACTCTGAGCTAAGAAATGAGAAGGAAGTTTAAATCTTTAGGGATAAAAAACTTTGTTTTAATTCATCTGAGGCTTCTAAAGACTGACGGTCAGATGATTAACAGATCAATCAAACATTTACTGGATAGTTTAGAAAGAAATGTCTGAGAAGTGAACATGTTTAGGTCCACAGCAGATGGATGTTCAGTCTCACGAAACTCATTTCATCTTATGGACTTTTCTGTCACTGAAGGTCGTGTTTGCTGCTGTCAAAAGTAAAAGAAATAAAAACAGTTATAGAAAGACACTGTTGTAATTTTTTAAAAGATTTTTAAGGATTTAAAGAACATAAATTTTGTGTTTTTTCTAGACGGTAACGTGAGACTTTCCGGCTTTGATCTGTAAAATCTGGACAAAATGTCTCTTTTAGTGTTAAACGTTGCAGCCCCTGTTCTGTGACAGTGGGCGGGGTTATATGATGACTGTATATGAATCCAATACGAGCGTTTTTGTCACAGCGCGGCGGTTCTCTGGCTGCAGACACTTCAGCGGAGGTCGCTCCACACGCCGGCAGACGGACAGCGGGGGGCGGAGCAGCCTGCTCGGGTCTCTGATGTTTTACTCACAAAAATAAAAGAGCTCCCGTATTTTACCTCTCGGGTTAATGCGGAACAGCCTCCAAACTCACAGAGACACAGAAACACAGTAGAAGCGGCTGTCATCAAAGCAGAGAAGTCGTAGAGTTGAGGATGGAAGATTTTATGTCATATAATTTCAATTATTTTAAGAGTTTTGGTTCTTAATTATCTCAATAAGATATTACGGCTTGTTATGACATTTTATGAGTAAAAACACACTTGAAACTAGAATCTCAACAGTTAGAACATTATCTTCATTCACGCCTGTGACATTTACATCAATGCAGGAGTTTAATTCAAGAACTTCGAGTAAATTACTAGAAAAATATTTTTGTTTTTAGTTATTTGCTTTTAAGAAACAGATCCTAACGGTTAGCATAGAGAACCTTACTCGCAAAATCTTAATTAAAGAATCATTTTGAGAAAATTAATCTAGAAATTTTATTTATATTAGTTAAAATGAGCTTTATAGTAGTAAAAATGTTCTCATTTAAAGATGTTTGTGGTTCCTATGAGGTCAGATATTTTTATTGTTTTAAATAGTCTTGACAACACACAGTTTTATTGTTCTTTTGGAAGATTATTTGTCTTATTTTAAGCAATATTTACCCTGTTTGTACATTTTTTCTTGTTTTTAAAGCAGACTTCCTGCAGTGTGAGAGCTCAGATTTATTGGGAACAGCCGACAATTTTTACGCTGAGGTCTGAACTACGCATCAATCTGAAGATTGGGAGTTAAAATGTGTTGATTTGTGAAGACGTATTTTCATTTCTGAAGTATCTAAATCGGCTCCATTGTCCTGTCAGAGTCTCCTAAAGAGCCTTAAATTAGCCGCTCGGACGGCCGTCTGCCAGCAGCTGTTTGCAGCTAAAACAGTCGCAGACGACGCTGGACGCCGAGCTTCTTCAGGCTGATGGAAGAGGAGGACATGCTGCAGGCAAAAACATGGATTTTTGGACCCCCCGCCTCTACATCACCTGAGAACTGGTGTTTGTTGGAGGACGGCGGTGGAGCAGCTTTTTATGGTCACTAGTTGCTGCTTCATGATGGTCTGTCTGAATGTCTGGGATCAATAGGATTGATCAGCAATAAGAAATCGAGTCTTGATTCAAAACTTCAGTTCTGCTTCCGATTAGTTATAAATATTATTTCTAAGTTTGTTTATAAAAATACTTTTTCACATATTAAGTAAACGGAACAAATGAATTGATGCTGGTTTTTAAGTAACGATCAATCCCAAATCAATCGATTGATTCTTTTAAACCCGGTCCGAGTGAGCCTGAAAACCATGAAAGATCCGTTTCAGTCTTGATCAATGGGAGACGCTAAAAGCTGCGTCCTCAGAGGAGATCCGGTTACGCTCGTTTGCTGGAATCAGTCGACTGAGCAGCTCCAGGAGTCCCTGAGGTCCCATTATCCACTGTTGTTCTGCATGAGTGCAGCGAGAAAACCTCTGAAGGTGAAGGGGGCGGGTCCTGTCACCTCAGAGAGGCGGTTCCTGTCACCTGAAGGGGGTGGTTCCCTAAACCTTAAGGAGGTGGTTCCTGTCATCTGAAGGAGGCGGGTCCTGTCACCTGAAGGAGGCGGTTCCTGTCACCTGAAGGGGGCAGTTCCTCTGTCACCTGAAGGGGGCAGTTCCTCTGT
>NC_050530.1:217222-283654 GCF_002922805.2 Oryzias melastigma
GAGGCGGTTCCTGTCACCTGAAGGAGGCGGGTCCTGTCACCTGAAGGGGGCAGTTCCTCTGTCACCTGAAGGAGGCGGGTCCAGTCACCTAAAGGGGGTGGGTCCTGTCACCTGAAGGAGGCAGTTCCTCTGTCATCTGAAGGGGGCGGGTCTTGTCACCTCAGAGAGGCGGTTCCTGTCGCCTGAAGGGGGTGGTTCCCTAAACCTTAAGGAGGCGGTTCCTGTCACCTGAAGGAGGCAGTTCCTCTGTCACCTGAAGGAGGCGGGTCCAGTCACCTAAAGGGGGTGGGTCCTGTCACCTCAGAGAGGCGGTTCCTCTGTCACCTGGAGAAGGCGGTACCCATCACCTGAAGGGGGTGGTTCCCGTCATCTGATGGAGGCGGTTCCGTAAACCTCAAGAAGGCGGTTCCCGTCACCTGAAGGGGGTGGTTCCCTAAACCTTAAGGAGGAGGTTCCTGTCTCCTTGAGGATGCGAGTAACGGTCTCCGTCTGTGTCTCCAGCCAGGTCAAAGAGCATGGTGATGGGGGAGGTGTCGCGGGGCCCCTGCCGGCCAGCGTCCCCCGGCCTCCAGGAGGGGGCGCTGAAGGCCGGCTGGCTGAAGAAGCAGCGCAGCATCATGAAGAACTGGCAGCTGCGCTGGTTCGTCCTGCGGTCCGACCAGCTGTTCTTCTACAAAGACGAGGAGGAAACCAAACCGCAGGTATCAGCCGGAGGTCCTGACCCTTTCACTCCGGAGAAACACACGTTCTTCAAACTACACAACTGACACCATTCCAGGGGATTCTGAAGCTCAGAGAATGAAGTTTTAGGGCAAATAATTTCAGTTTCAACATGTTTAGTAGGTGGAGCTCAAATAGTGTCTTAAAAATGTGTGTAGTGATGAACAAACACGAGTTTTGATCTCATTTCCATAAACGTTTCTTTGGAAATAGTCGCTTAAACACAAGTTTCCAATGGCGAAATTAACCCTTTAACACCGGAGCTCCAGTGTTTGTGTTCTTTGATTGGAAAAATAATAAAGTTTAGAAATAATCAGAGAGTTTGGAAACTTCTGGTTATTTTCTCTGCTTTGATCTGTCAATCAATCAGATGCTTTTCTTCAAGATTGATGATATAAAACCAAGTCAGAAGTCCTGATGACCTAAATCCATCAGGACTTACTGTCACACAGTCGATCAATCAGGAAATCAAAGTCTTTCTGCCGACTCATCATCTAGAGTCCGATTCAGTCACATGACCTCCTCTCATCATCCTTGATGAACAGTTTCTCCTTTCATCTCTGATTAGAATTTCCCAGAACATTTTCATCTCGTCTGGATTTGGGCGTGAACGCAGACCGAGCTCCTCCCCCTCCCCCACAGAGGTCAAAGTGAGACGACGTCACTAAAGCTCTCCTGCTTCCCCTCCGATCAATAGGAATCCAGGGTTACAAATGTGTGGGGGTGCTCCCATCAGCCCCACCAGGATGAAGGAGATGATGATTGGAGCAGAAACATCCGGGCGGGGCGTGGATCAATCCTCCGCTTTGTCTGTCGCTGATGTCTCTGTAATGGATGCAACATAAATCGGATTCAATCGTAGAGCGAGGAGGCTTTAAATCCTTCAAACGTTTAGATTCTGCCGTAAAAACCGTAGATTTACGTCATCTGCTCACCATAAAACCACAACAAAGCTGAAGAGTGCAGATAAAATAATCAGTTTTACACCAAACTTTCCTTAATCATCTCATTTTTACTTAAGAAATCCAAATTATTTGAGAAAAACTTCATATTGTCTCCAGATAAACTGTACCAGAGTTCGACTGGAGTTCGACTGTCCTCACCGATCTGTACCCGAGTGTGGATGTGAGTCGGGGTGAAACCAATCCACAGTTTAAAGAATCAAATCCTGACATGTTCAGTAATGGAACTAATTCAGTTAATGTATCATTTATAAACACTCCTTTAAGTTTCTGACATATTTGTTAGAAAATAACAACTATTTATTATGAATATAAACCGATTATTGCAGGAGACTCAAACTCAAACAAACAAAATCCAAAACACACTTTAGGTCACAAACAGGATAAACATTTATTGAACACTAAAACTACTTTTTTAAAACTTTAAAACTGTAACTTTTTAATATAATTATGAACTACATATATAGGATTACCTCCGATAATGCTAGTGTGAATGCTGGAAGCTGAAGATGGCCGCAGAAGATGCTAGTGCTGACAGCTGAAATTAATAGCTGAAAACTCTGAAGCTAATAGCTGAAATCGCTTAAGCTAATAGCTATCTTACATATTAGCTAAATGCCAAAGTAGCCTAAAAAAACTGAGCTTAGCCAAAACATCTAGCATGCAGCTGAAAAATTAGCTAAACTAAAAAATCTTAATAAATGTCAAAATAGTCCAAAACAAGCAGAACGCCAATTTTTAAAACTTTTAAACTGCAACTTTTTAACATAATTATGAATAATAAAAAGCAGGAATATTATTCCAGACTAAATCAACTTAAACCTTAAATAACTTTCAATATTTTACTCTCCATAAAAGTATATTTTGTCAAAATTGTACAAGTTAGAAATGAGCTTAAGATAACATCGGGTCATTAATAACAATAAAATAAAATGATCTGGAGGATAGAATTAATCAGAGGGCCGGATCTGGAACAGGAAAAGGGGAGGGGCTGCTAGGTCCACAGATATACAGTCAATGGTTGTGAAGAAGGTTTATAAGGTCTTTCATTGCAGCAAATGGAGAAACTAGAAATCAGTCGAGGAATTCACCAGATCGTCAGTCATTGGACCAGAGAGTCTGTAGGATCTTCCTCTCAGGTTACTCGTTTCCTTCTCATTCGTCTCTGTTATTCTGAGAACGCGGCCCCCCCGGGGACCCCCCCTCCCTGCCCCGGTCTCCCATCGCTGCCGCCCCTTCCATTTGTTGCCATGGTGATTAATGCCGGCGAGGTGCTCTGGCAGAGACCTGATGGAGGATGCCAGCCGAGCGGGCCGGCCCACAGGCGCTGGCACGCCGTCACGGCCCGCCTGGCCTCGGCGCTCAGAGATAAATGGGTATTGATCTGGATAATGTGTACTGATGAGGGAGAAGCTTCAGAGAGAAAAGAAAAACTGGAAATGTGGAGATGAAGAGGCTTCACTTCTGCGTTTCAGGGCTGCATTCCTCTGCAGGGATGTCAGGTCAACGAGCTCGCCGCCAACCCGGACGAACCCGGACGACACCTGTTTGAGATCCTCCCAGGTGAGACTCCTCCTCTTCCTCCGATCCTCATTCATGCAGCAGGTGCAGGTCCGTTTACTGACAGCAGAGGGCGCCGTTCTCCCTCACTTCACCTCAGGGTTCTGCAGGTTACAGATTTTCAAAGTAAAAGTCGTTTTGAGTGAAGCAAAACCTGGAAATACATAAATAAACATGAAGATCTGCAGGAAAAAGTCAGTGAAAATGTGAGGTGCAACAACTTTAAGGCCTTCCAATCTAAAAAAAATTAATAAATCAAGAATTCAGACTAATTAGGGGAAATTCTTGTTAATTTTTAGATAATAGAAAACATAATCCGGTCAATTCACACAAAGCAACTGACCAGTAAATCTCTCCAGAACAAACAGAATGAATCACTTCTTCAACAAATTTTAATTATTTTTTAGCTTGATCTAAATTTTGATGCAAAAAACATTTAAATAATAAATATTTGTTTTTAAGGACTAAAAATGATTTAATTCCTTTAGTAATCAACATTTTGAATGAATGTCTTAGTTCAGAGATCTCTCTGCCGCCTCATGATGGTTCTATGTTCTGTTGGGGAAAGATCTCAAATGAGGAACCAAACTCTGAACTTCCAGAACTTCCAGGAATAAAAGAGCGATGACCTTTGACTCTGAGGGTCATCTTCAGTTCCTGTCGGTTCTTCTGGTTTCGTGAAGGAAGCGTCCCGCTCCGTCAGTGTTTGCTGTGTTTGTGTTTGGCGTGGCCGTCGGGCCGCTCGGCGTCTGTGTGTTCGGTTTATGGCGGTCAACATCGCAGAGGGGTGAGAACCCCCCCCTAAAAAAAGATCCACTCTGGAGATACAGATGAGAATGAACATCAGGACTTAGTCGCTACAGATCATAGAAATTCACCTTTCAGTTGTGCTTTCAGCTCTGAGAGCTCTCTGTTTACATGCTCTCCTGCTAGCTTACAGCCCAAACAACATTAGCGGTGCAAGAACAACAGTGGACATTATCATTTCTACCCAGTCGAACCGTTTAGATCCAGCTAACGTGGCTAACATGTAGCGGTACCGGACCTTATTTCTGCATGTTACAGACAAGGTTGGGAGTTAGCGTAGCCACAATAGCACCTGTTTTAGTCAGTCTGTTTTTTATTTACCAGTTGCTTGGGAGTTACAGACATAGTGAGTATGCTAACTGATGTGGCTAACATGTAGCAGTACCGGACCTTTTTTTGGCGTGCTACTAACCAAGTTGGGAGTTAGCATAGGCGCAATAACATTTCAGTCAGTTTACTTTTTCACGTGTTGCAAAACAATGTTGGTAGCTATGGGTATAGTTAGCATGCTAACACTTCTGGTGTGGCTAACATGTAGCGGTACCAGAGCTTTTTTGTGTGTGTTACTAACAAGGTTGGGAGTTAGCGTAGGAATGATAACATTTCGGTCAGTCTGCTTTTTCACGTGTTGCAAAACAATGTTGGTAGTTATAGGTATAGTTAGCATGCTAACATGGCTAGCACTTGTGATGTGGCTAACATGTAGCGGTACCAGAGCTTTTTTGTGTGTGTTACTAACAAGGTTGGGAGTTAGCGTAGGAATGATAACATTTCAGTCAGTTTACTTTTTCACGTGTTGCAAAACAATGTTGGTAGCTATGGGTATAGTTAGCATGCTAACACTTCTGGTGTGGCTAACATGTAGCGGTACCAGAGCTTTTTTTGTGCGTGTTACTAACAAGGTTGGGAGTTACAGTTCAGTAAGTATGCTAACACTTGTGTTGTGGCTAACATGTAGCGTGTTACAAACACGGTTTTACGGTGAATTCACCCGGCGCCGGTGCCTCTGTAGAGCTCTCCAGAACACACAAACCAAAGCTACTCACTCAACATCATCCATGTTTTTCCATGATGTGGCAACAAATGAATTCCTGAAAAATGTTCCTCGGCTGAAGTGTCGAGGCTGTAAGCAGTAAATGTGACTCACACGTTGGTATGAATTCACCGTTGGAGTTACTGTAAATACAGCTCATAAATTCTGACGGACTTCTCTCCGTCTCTTTTGTCTCGCTTAACGCTCCTTATCAGACAGTTTCAAAAAAGGATACAACATAAAGCTTACATTTTTCTTATTAATGTCCATCATCTGAAAAATGCCACAATTAACATGTTAAAATTCTGATAGTTTTTTGGACTGTTTTGGCATTTACTAACATTTTTTAGGCTGTTTTAGAGTTCAGCTGATATTTCATCTACATGCTAGCTTTTTCGGCCAACCATTTTTTTCACTTTTTAAGGCTAATTTGGCATTTAGCTAATATTTTTAGCTGGCTTTCAGCTTCAGCGTTTTCATCCATTAAAGTCAGCTTTTTCAGCTATCATCTTCAGCATCTTCAGCACTAGCATTTTCAGCGGCCAAATTCAGCTCACACACCAGAATTATTGCAGGTAATGCTGTATATCTAGTTCATAATTACGTTAAAAAGTTACGACTTTAAAGTGTTAAAAATGTAGTTTTAGAGTCTTCAATAAATGTTTATCCTGTTCGTCCCGCGACCTCAGGTGCGTTTTAGATTTTGGCCCCTTGAGTGATTGAGTTTGACACTCCTGGTTTATGTAAAGAATTTATTATTTTTCCAATCAATGGGTGATGAATAAAGCTCCGCCCCTAACTATAATAATAATAATAATAATGGATTGGATTTATCTGCGCTTTTCCAGACGCTCAAAGCGCTTACATTGTGTATCCATTATTCATTCACACCTCAATCATACTTGGTGACGGTAAGCTACTACTGTAGCCACAGCTGCCCTGGGGCAGGCTGACAGAGGCGTGGCTGCCAGTATGCGCCAACGGCCCCTCTGACCATCACCGGAACATTCATACGCATTCACACACCAGTGGAGCCACACTGGAGGCAAGTAGGCTTAAGTGTCTTGCCCAAGGACACAACGACACTTGGCTGGCGGGAGCTGGAATCGAACCGCCTATCCTTCGATCATTGGCCGACCCGCTCTACCACCTGAGCCACTGTCGCCCGACAGTCCGTTCCGTTTTTATATGGACCTACAGCGGACCAGAAATGGTACCAGTTGGTTCTGCTTAACGGGTCAAATTTGTAAAGGAAACACTCAAAAGTCCGGTCCAGTCCGGTCCAGTCTGGTCCGGTCCGGTCCAGTCCGGTCCAGTCTGGTCCGGTCTGGACCACTCAGTGGAAACGAACCGTCTGACATTCTGGATGTCTGGAGAACTCACCACCTTAAATTCAGAGATTTTTGAGGCTAAATTTTAATCTGTGACAGATTTCATTGATCTGAGGAAACGTTCTGAAGGTCTGATGAGCAGATTAAGTGGAATTTGGTAGTTTTTCCCCAAATAATCATTAAAGGTTTGAAAGACGGTGATGTTTTTGTTTCCAGTTTTACACTGAAGTGTAAATGTTTCCTCCAAACCTGCAGCTCCTCAGAGCTTGATGACTGTCTGCGTTTGTTTGACAAAGCCTGGAGGACGGCCCATCTCCCCGTCTCTGAGAGGAGGCCTTGTTGCCCTCCTCCGGGGGGATTTGCGTCTCCCCGGGGGGCCGAGGGAACAGACCTGCTGCTGCTCTGCCGTCAGAGAAGCGGCTGAATGAAAGGAGGACGGTGAGGCTCCCTCTGGCAGCTCCGGGGCATCCGCTCTACCTGCCCCCGGCCGGCGCCGGTCCGGAGCCTGACCCGGCCCGCGGCGCTCGCTCAGACATGGGCCCGGTCTGCTGCAAACCGGACGGGCTGAGGAAAGCGCGTCTCCAAGGTAACGGGAAACAGATGCTGGAGCTTTTTTACAAGAGCAGCAGAGGCCGAGGCGGAGCGGCCCGGAGAATGTCGGAAGGCCGGACGAGCGGCAGCTTTATGGATCGGAGCGCTGATTCATGTCTGCTGCTGACTTTTACAGCCGTGAGTTTGGGATGTTCTGGGCTGAGAAACACTCTCCTGAACTCATGCAGACCTTCGTCTGCTCGGTTTCCTGCAGCGTCTTCATCCACGCAGAAATGATCATGTTTGTGTAGAAATTGAAGGAATTGTTGTGTAAACTTGTGTGTTTTGGAGGCGGGGTTTCTGCATCCACTAAGATGCATTTTGGAGGAGTTAAAGTTAATAATTCTTACATATATTTTATTGTAAATATGAGTTTTTTTTATCTAAACACTTCCTGAAAGGAGAAACTGAGTTATTCTGGAGAACTCAACAGGATGGATGATGGATGATGGATGGATGATGGATGGATGATGGATGATGGATGGATGATGGATGGATGATGGATGGATGATGGATGGATGATGGATGGATGATGGATGGATGGATGATAGGTGATGGATGGATGATGGATGATGGATCGATGATGGATGGATGGATGGATGATGGATGATAGATGGATGATGAATGATGGATGGATGGATGGATGGATGATGGATGATGGATGATGGATGATACATGGATGATAGATGGATGGATGAATGATGGATGGATGGATGGATGGATGGATGATGGATGATGGATGATACATGGATGACAGATGGATGGATGGATGATGGATGGATGATGGATGGATGGATGATGGATGCATGATGGATGGATGATGGATGGATGATGGATGGACAGATGAATCCCAGGTTACCATGGAGACACATTCATCTTGATCAGAATTTCGTTGTTTTCGGGAGAAGTTGATGTGAATTTTGGACAAATGGAGATGAGAACATTAGAAGAACGCAAACATTTGTCAACATTTCTTCAGATTCATAAACTCACTGAATGTTATTTTAGTATTGGGTTGTTGTTGATCATGAGGTCAGAAGGTCATGCTGCTGTTTGTTTGTTTGTTTGTTGATTTCATCACAGCTCTGTCTCCAACACTCGCTGTGAGTCAAAGCTGTTTCCAGATACAGAACCATCAAACCTGAGGACTCATCTGGACTCTGATGTTCTGGTCTGAGAACATTAGACGGTCCAGATCTTTGGTTCCTGCATGCTCTCTGCAGGCTCCGCCCCCGACTCTTTGTTCATTTTAAATGAATCTTTATGCATCAGACTGAACGTCTCTGCAGAGCGCCGCTCTTCGTCATGGCGGCGTGACTCTGGCCCTCAGCGCCGCTGTTTATATTTGGATTCCGTCTCACAGCTGAATGACTCTGACAACAATGACTGCGGCTGTGGCAACAACACCGCCGCCATCGCCGCCGCCGCACAACAACCAGTCAAACAAGAGAGGAGAACTCTTCCTCTGAACTCCTCAAACTTTAGGAAAAAACTGAAACAAACAAGTCAAAAGTTTTAAAGAACTTTAAAGAAGAATTCTATGAAGTTAAGAAAACAGACGGAATCTTTTGTTTGGTCCAATCAGAATTTGTGACATCATGAAGATCCACAAACACAAGAGAGAAAACAGATTTTGACAAGATGTTAGTCGTTTCTACAATAACATTGTATCAGTGATAATTCTATCCGGCCCTCCAGATCATTTTATTTCATTGTTATTGACAGCCTGATGTTATCTTGAGCTCATTTCTAACTTGTGTGATTTTGACCAAATATATTTTTATGGAGAGTAAAATATTGAAAGTTATTTAAGGTTTAAGTTGATTTATTCTAGAATAATATTCCTGTCTTTTTATTATTCATGATTATGCTTAAAAGTTAAGGTTTTAAGCTTTAAAAATTTGCATTCTGCAGCTTCTTGGATTATTTTGGCATTTACTAAGATTTTTCAGGCTATTTTGGAGTATTTCAGCTTCATGCTAGCTGTTTTGGCTAACCTACGTTTTTTTCCAGTTTTTTAAGATAATTTGGGATTTAGCTAATATATTTTTGCTAGCTTTCAGCTTCAATGTTTTTAGCTATTAACTTCAGCGTTTCAGATATCAACTTCAATGTTTTCAGCTTTTCACTACAGCGTTTTCAACTATTTACTGAAGTGTTTTCAGCTATCAACTTCAGCGTTTTAGCTATTAGCTTTAACGTTTTTACCTATTTGCTGAAGTGTTTTCAGCTATCAGCTTCAACACTTTCAGCTTTTCACTTCAGCATTTTCAGCTATCAACTAGCTATTGGCTTATGCGTTTTCACCTATTTACTGAAGTGTTTTCAGCTTTTTACTTCAGAGATTTCAGCTATTAACTTTTGCATTTTTAGCTATTGGCTTCAGCATTTCAGCTATCAACTTCAACGTTTTCAGCTTTTCACTTCAGCGTTGTCAGCTATTAACTGAAGTGTTTTTAGCTATCAGCTATCAGCTTCAGCATTCACACTAGCATTATATATCTAGTTTGGCCATGGTGCAGTGGTAGGGCGGAAGATTGTGGGTTCAATTCCCGCCTTGCCCACCCATGTGTCGAAGTGTCCTTGGGCAAGACACTGAGCCCCGAATTGCCTCTGGTGGGAGGTTGGCACCAGTGTTTGGCAGCGGAGCCACCACCAGTGTGTGACTGTGGAGCGCTTTGGAAGAATACGTCATTTACCATTTTAGTTCATAATTACGTTAAAAAGTTAAAACGTTTTAAAAATGTAATTTTAGAGTGTTTAATAAATGTTTATCCTGTTGGGCCGGCGGCCTAAGGTGTGTTTTGGCCCCTTGTGTGATTGAGTTTGACACCTCTGGCTTAAAGTGAACCGGAGAGTTTGTTTCTCCTGATAATCCAGAACAATCTTCTGTCTGAATGCACCCAAGCGGTCCAAATGTAGGACCAGGAACCGCTCTCAGACCCATATCTTTAGGTGGTCTCTGCTTCGTGGAGCTTCGGTTCTCTATGATTTTCCTGAGTCTGAATAGACTCCACGCTCAGAGCTGAACAGCTGAAACAAAGCGGCCACTGTAGCCCAGTATTATGGGATGTAAATTTAAAACTAAGTTTGCTTTCTTGTGAAAGGAGTTTGTTGTCATTTGTACGCCAGGGTGGAATGAAGTAAGCTGAATTTGGCTGCTGAAGATAATGAAAATGATAGCTGAAACCAGTGAAGGTGATAGCCAGCTAAAAATATTAGCTAAATGCCAAATTTTCTAGAAAATAAAAAATAAAAAAACAAACTTATGTTAGCCAAAACAGCTAGCATGTTGGTGAAATATTAGCTAAACGTTAAAACAGCCTAAAAATCTTAGTAAATGCCCAAATAGTACAAAAAGCTGCAGAATGCCAATTTTAAAACTTTAAAACTGTAACTTTTAAACATAATTATGAAAAATAAAAAGACAGGAATATTATTCCAGAATAAATCAACTTAAACTTCAATATTTTACCCTCCATAAAAATATGTTTTGTCAAGATAACATCGGGTCATTAATAACAATAAAATAAAATGATCTGGAGGGCCGGATCCGGCCCCCGGGCCGTGACTTTGACACATGTGAACTAAAGTCTCTGAAAGTCTTGTATTTTTGTGATTTTCTATTCATGTTCTGATGCCGTTGGAGCAGAAACGGAAGTCCCAGCAGCTGCATTTGACCTGAGGTTCCACAGCAGAACCACGTGGTCATGTGACCACAGCTCTCACAGCATCAGCTCTTTGGAGCTCTGCTGCCCTCTAGTGTTGTCTAAGTCTTACTGCATTTTCTGTGAATCTAAGTTTTTCATGTCTTTGCTGAATATTTTGAATATTTGAGCTGATTGAAGCTGTACTGTTAGAATCTCTGTATCTGTACGTGGTTCAGCTGCTTCTCCTGTTTTAGAAACATGAGTTCTGTTGAGACTCAGACGTCTTTAAATCATCGTTTCTGCTGAAACATGAACGGAGGGAGAAGGAGCCTCTCACCTTTCTCCTCCTCCTCAGGTGGGACCGGGGAGAAGGACCGGACCCCCATCAGCCATGAGTCCGTCCTGCTCATGGCCAACTCCCAGGCGGACATGGACGACTGGGTCAAGGCCATCCGCCGGGTCATCTGGGCGCCGTTTGGAGGAGGTAACTCCGACAACAATGGTTTTCTCTGGGGGTTCGGTCATCACTCAGTGACAGATTTAGACTCTTCTCATAGTGTGATCACAGTGACACGTGTTATGTAATCAACCAGAGCATGACAGCATGTTATTCTACACCTGAGCAGAAGACGGATTCCTCTGCAGAACATTTACTCCCGTTCTCTCAGAAATCCTTTCTTTGTTCCAGTTTGACTAAAAAGACAAAAACGAGAGGAAGAGTCGTGTTTTTGTGTTGGCCTGAGGCCCGTTTCCCGTCATCAGTTCAGCTCTTCGTGTCAGACGTGTGAACAGAAATATACGCCGACGTGTTTCAGGCTGACAGCAGCAGGAGTGAGGTTACAAATAACACGTATTAATAGGGACGAGGACGGAGAGATGGACGCTCTACAGGAGGAACTCTGTTCTAACGAGTAATCTTCAAGTTCTATGGCTACATATGACGTAATAAAGATACATAATCTGTAAGAAAACACACAACAAACACAACATGATTCAAACAATAGATACTTGCAGCTGATTTACGCTTAAAAGCGAAAGACTAAGACGAACTAGAAAAGTTGCATTAGCTGCAATAACGCCAGGATGAATGATTTTGCTGAATGTGGTCGCTAGAGATGCTGAAGACATTTACTGTAATTACTTTTTTTTTTTTTAACTTGTCCTGTCCAACAGCTGAGCCAACAGATGTGGGCTGAGAGCTTCTTGTGTTGGGCAGATTTTACTGTCACAACAGGGATTTATTGAGTATAAACCCCTGTTGTATTTAATGCTAAACTTTATTTATATTGATTATGTTTTATTTTATTTATTTGTTTTTCTTTGTCGTTGGACCGGACGGAAAAAGGGAAGAGGGTGGGGGAGGGGTGTAATTACTTAATGCTAAAGCTATTGAGATGAAGCTGTTGCAAAATGCTAAAGATGCTAAAGGACTTAAAGTTGCAGAAAGTACACAAAGAATTGGAAGAATTTGTAGTAAAATCACATAAATTGCAAAAAAATTCAAGAACCGTAAAATTTATGAATACCAAAAGTAAAGACATGAATGTCCTGCATGTGCTGAGCGTTTGGATACCAATATTGTATAGGTTTAAAGTGTGTTTCTATGGAGATGAAAAATCGCAATAAATGCGAACAATAGTAAAATGCGTGAAAGATATAAATACCAAATGTACAACCTGGAATTTCCTGAACAGGCTGAATGTTTTGATACCAATATTGCAAAGGATTCAAAGATGTACAAAGAATTTCAAGAGTTTCTTGAAAAGGAAAAAATATAAAACAAAACACAAAAACTGCGTAAAATTTCAAATTTATTAACACAAAAAGTGTAAGAATGAATGTCTTGAATGTGTTGAACGTTTTGATATCAATACTGTAGAGGTTTCAAAGTGTATTTCTATGGAACTGAAAAATCAAAATAACTGCAAAAAATGTTAAAATGCGTAAAAGAATTTCACAAATGATAATAGGATTTTTTTTAATCACAAAAAATTGTGTAAAATTTCGGATACTGTAAAACTTATGAATACCAAAAGTGTAACCACGAATGTCCTAAATGTGCTTGCATAGGTTTCAAAGAGGACAATAAGGAAAAAAGAAAAATACAAGCAGTAAAAGCAGTAAAAGCAGTAATGTCCTGAACATAATCAACATTTTGATACCAATATTACATATTTTTCAAAGTTGTACAAAAAATTTGAAGGAATTCTCAAAAAAAAAGAAAGAAATTGCGTAAAATTTTTAAATACATAAAATATATGAATACAAAGATTAAAAGCATGAATGTCCCGAATGATTTGATACCAATATTACATAGATTTAAAGTTTATTCTGATGGACCTGAAAAATTGGAATAAAAAATGTCAAAAAACATAAAATTTATGAAAACAAAAAATACAAACAGGAATGTCCTGAATGTTCTAATACCAATACTGCACACGTTTCAAAGGTGCAAAAAGAATTTGAAGAATTCCTGGAAAATTTTCTAAAAATCGTTAAATTAATAAACACGAAGCATTGATGTCCTGAACGTTTTGATATCAATATTAAAAAGGTGTAAAAGTGCTTTTCTATGGAGCTATAAAACCGTAATAATTGCGAAAAATTTTAAAATGCGTATAATATATAAATATCAAAAGTACAACCTGGAATGTTCTTAACGTGATGAACATTTTGATACCAATGTCCTCGGTTTCAAAGTCTGCAAAGTATTTGAAGAATTTTGTTATTTCTACGGAAAAAAAAATTGCGCAAATTACGTACAATTTAAAAAATTGCAAACTATATAAATACAAAATGTACAAGCATGAATGTCCTGAAGTTGATGAACGTTTTGATGACAATATTGCTCAGGTTTCAAAGATGCATAACGAATTGGAAGAATTTCTTGAAAAAAATGCAACAAAAATTGCACAAAATTTCAAAAAACTTAAAAATTAGTAATACAAAAAGTTTAAAGATGAACATGCTGAATGTTTTGATATCAATATGGCATAAGTTTCAAAAGTGGATAAAAATGTTGAAGGTTTTGAAGAAGAATTTTTCACTTTCAATGGGACTAAAAAAAATTGAATAATTACATAAAATCCTAAAAAAAACGTAAAATATATGAACACCAAAAGTACAAGCAGTACTTTCTAATTTGATTTTTGTTGCTCTGCACATTTTAATGAAAAAAGTCCTCATGAAATCAATTTAAGATCAACTCAGATAAAATATTTTGTATTTTCAAAGACAAAAAATGTTTCTGATTTTTTTTATATATTCTCACTTACAGACGAAGCCCATTAATATACAAATATACAAACTAAAAATCATAAAATTCTTCATATATACCAAATAAATATAATAAAAGAGAGAGGTGTGTTATTATATTTTTTGCAGTTAAAAGACAATAACTTTAAATATCTTTATTACAGTTGTTTCTCTTCCTAATCGGAGTGATTTCTGAATCTCAAACGTCTGGACTCTAAAGTGGTCTCAGACACTTTGGGCTCGTTCATCTACCGTGGCGGTGAGCGGCTCCATGTGTGGCCAGTCTTTGTGGGCCGCCATATCCCGGCCCCCCTCTCAGGTTCAGTCTGGAGTGTTCCAGAATAGATCTGTCGCCAGCGCGCAGACCCGTCTGCGCAGCAGCAGCAGCAGCAGCCCTGCAGCCTCTGCTGCTGCTGCTCACATTTCTCCGACCCCCGGCCGCTCCCCGCCGTCCTTCTCCCACTGCCGTTTAACCGGACGGCTCAATGCCAGACACAGAATGGAATAACAATCTGAAATGTGGACTGGGGATGTACGAAAAGCCGTCTCTGCTGGTGTGTAACGTCTGCTCGGTGAAGCTGCAGGATTACTGCGAGCTGTCGGTCAGCTGCCGCTGCTGCAGCCCATCAGCAGGTAACCTGGAGGAGGAGCAGAACGATGGAGGATCAGACGAGTTCTTTAGGAATCTGTAAACCGGGGAGGGGGCCGACATCCCAAAAAACCCTGAGGTCAAAGGTCGAACAGGATAAACATTATGAACACTCTGAAGCTAAATTATTAAAACTATAAAACCAGAACTTTTTAAAATTATTATGAACTAGATATACAGCATTACCTGAGATGATGCTAGTGTGAATGCTGTAAGCTGGATTTGGGGGCTGAAAATGCTGAAACTGAAAGTCACATAAACGTATTGGTTAAATGTCAAATTAGCCTAAAAAAAAAAACTTAGATTAGCCAAAACAGCTAGCATGCAGTTAAAAAAATAGCTAAACTTCAAAATATCCAAAAAACTGAAAAAAGCCTAAATTAGCCAAAACAGCTAACAAGTAGCTGAATTATTAGCTGAACTCCAAATTAGCCTAAAAAATCCTAATAAATGCCATTATAGTAGAAAAAGCTAAGAGAATGCCAATTTTTTAAAATTTGAAACCGTAACTTTTTAACATAATTATGAATAATAAAAAGACAAGAATACTATTCCAGAATAAATCAACTAAAACCTTAAATAACTTTCAATATATTTTTATTTTACATAAAAATATATTTTGTCAAAATTTTACAAGTTAAAAATGAGCGTAAGATAACGGGACATTAATAACGACAAAATAAAAGGATCTGGAGGGCCAGACAGAATTACCCGGAGGGCCGGATCCGGCCCCCGGGCCTTGACTTTGACACATGTGCTGTAGATAAAATCAAGTAGAAAATAAAACACATGGAAGAACCAAAACTTCCGGAATTCAACTTTTTTGAAAACAAATTTTAATGTGCAGTTCGGGAACTAACCACTGGGGGGAGCTGTGATTACATTAAATTGTCAAACTTACCAAAAATTAAGCTCCTTCAGGATGGGTTCAGGAAGGGTTTACAGACTTTAATCCATTTGCACAAAACTTGATTCCTTTTAAGTTTAGATTGACACCTGTCAGTCAAACAGAGACACTCTTAACAACTTCTCCATTGAATGTATGTGAGAACTGGATAGAGCGGGTGTGACATCACCCATAGAGACTGCCTTACCTTCAGATCCAGTGAAATGAAGCCAATTCAGTCGCCATGTTGGAGCCGGACTACCGTGATTGGTCTGTGTCAGCGTTTCTATGGCAACTCCTAGCTGTGCTTCCATTACACATAAACATAAAACTTTATTGAAATGTATCAAAACACACATTCAAATTTCTGCCTCGACACTAGCGCTTCTCAACATCTATCAAAGGAGACGTCGGCGTCTTATTTAGCAGCAATTTCCATTAGAGCGCTTATGTAATTTTCTATCAGCAGTAAATATATTATTTCATGGTTTCCTAAATCAACAAGGTATGCTTGCATCTTCAGGGATCTTCGGCCAGCGTCTAGAAGACACGGTGCAGTATGAGAAGAAGTTTGGCCCTCGGCTGGCTCCCCTCCTGGTGGAACAGTGCGTGGACTTCATCAGAGAAAGAGGCCTGAATGAAGAGGGTTTGTTTCGGATGCCGGGACAAGCCAACCTGGTCAAAGAACTGCAGGAGGCTTTCGACTGTGGAGACAAGCCTCTGTTTGACAGGTGGACAGACGGGTTTGTGAGAGGGACCTGGTTGCACACAAGATAGCAATCATACACAGCATTGAACTCATCATTAGCCGGAAGCCGAATTTGCATATGTATATTAGAAGACTTCTAACCCTAACGGTTAGGGTTAGGGTTAGGGGTTAGGGTAAGGTTAGGGTTAGTGTAAGGTTAGGGTTAGTATAAGGTTAGGGTTAGTGTAAGGTTAGGGGTTAGGGTTAGGGTAAGGTTAGGGTTAGGGTTAGTGTAAGGCTAGGGGTTAGGGTTAGGGTTAGGGGTTAGGGATCCTGGTTCTGATGTTTTTCTTGGGAAAGAGTGAAAACCTTGTTTGAGCTTTGGTCGAGGACTTCCGGCTAACGATGCTCTGGTGCCATCTTGGGGCCATGTTTTTTTCTGCAGCCAGGTCCTCTTGGTTTTTGTGGGACAGTAAATTCAAAAACCTGTCTTCGATGTTCACGATTGTCTCCTCTCTGGGTTCTTCCAGTAACACAGACGTTCACACCGTGGCATCCTTGCTGAAGTTGTACCTTCGAGAGCTGCCGGAGCCGGTCATCCCGTTTTACCAGTATGAAGACTTTCTAACCTGTGCACAGCTTTTGTCCAAAGACGAGGAGGAGGTTTGTGGACCATGCGTTCTGTGGTTTTCTCATCTGAAGGAGATGCTTTGTATGATAACTTTCCTATTCCACTGTACCTCAGGGGGTCCAGGAGCTCGGGAAACAAGTAGGCACTCTACCTCAGCCCAACTACAATCTTCTCAAGTACATATGCAAGTATGTCCACTTCCTCATGTGGGGACAGCTGGTAGTCTTATAACGAACAATAAGGAAGTTTGAGAACTTCTGTTGTCCCAGGAGGGATTCTGTAAATTAATGCACATTTTTAAGGGAGTCTGCCAAGAAAAAAAGATGTCAGACCAAAGATATCCCAAGTCAGAGACAATAACTTAAGAGGTATCAGGAACTGATCAATGCTAGCTTCCATGTGGAGTCCTGTTTATCAGCCCCTCAGACACGTTTTTATACAGGAACAATCTTTCCAACTAAGCTGAATGTTTGGTGGATCATTCCAAGAAGCTACAGTTGTGCTCACAAGTGTACATACTCTGGTAGACACCATGAATTCTAGGCTATTTTTTAAAATATGAAAACACAAAAAATGTGTATTTCCACTCCACACTGTCCAAAAACATCTGTTTACAATCCAATTACGATTAAAAACTTCCAAAACTACCCTGTTCAACAGTTGACACACCCTAGTTCTTAATCCCTTGTATTGCCTGATTTTGCATCAATAACAGCCGGAAGTCTCTTGTGGTCGTTGTGGATGAGGTCCTTTAATTTCTCTAAGGAAAATCTTCTTGGCAAAAAACTTCAAGTTCCTTTAAACTGTCTTGCTTGAACTGCCCGTTTGAGATCTCCCCAGTGGCTTAACGATATTGAGGTCAGGAGACTAAGACCAGAACCTTCACATTATTCTGTTGGAATCAATGACAGGTGGACTTGTGTTTTGGATTGTTGTGATGTTGAAATATCCAAGTCCATCATAATTTCTTGGTCATTTAACAATTTGAAGAACAGTTTGAAGATTGGAGGTAATATTTTGGGAGAAAAAAAGCCAACACCAGAAGGTAATAGACAAGATCCAGAGTTCACTCCTGCCAATTATTATCCAGAGAGGCGCTGAAGAATCTTCCAACAGAAGAGACCAGAAGGACACCTGGTTCCTAAAAAGCATCAGAGTTAACGGAAAGAATGAAACTGGTTTCTGTGTCCTTAGATTCCTGGATGAGGTCCAGTCCCACTCCAGTGAGAACAAGATGAGTGTCCAGAACCTCGCCACAGTATTTGGACCAAACATCCTACGACCCAAAATGGAGGACCCAGTGGCTCTCATGGAAGGTAGATACACGTTTTATTGGTACATTCTAGTGCTGCCACAAACGATTATTTTATTAGTCGACTAATCCCAGATTATTTTTTCCGATTAGTCGACTAATCGGGTCATACACAAACTGGATGGAAGGCACACATATTATCATTAACTTTAAACTAACTAAAAACTAGATATATAGCATTACCTGTGATAATGATAGTGTGAACGCTGTAAGCTGAATTTGGCTGCTAAAGATGCTGAAAATGATAGCTGAAAATGCTGATAGTCAGCTAAAATATTAGCTAAATGCCAAATTAGTCTAAAAATTTGAAACAAGCTTAAGTTTGCCAAAATAGCTACCATGTAGCTGAAATATTAGCTAAACTCCAAAATAGCCTAAAAATCTGAAAAAAACTAAATTAGCCAAAACAGCTAGCAAAAAAGATTCCACATTAGCCCATTAGACTATTAAATTAGTTGTAAACTATTTTAATACTCTAGTAATCGCAGCAGCCCTAGTATATTATGCTACATCAGCAACAGAACAGCACAAAAAGTACCTCAATAATGTATGAATTTACTCTGTCCAGGTACTTCTCTTGTCCAGCATCTGATGACGGTCCTCATTAGAGAACACCAGCGGTTGTACACTAGAGAGGAACAGGAGGGACCCGCTTTACCCCAGACGGAGGTACCCCACCAGGGGCACCAGCTTCAGCACCGCAGCCTGGGGGCTTGGATCTCGGAGGAGGACCTCCGCACCGGTCCCATATCCAACCCCAACCAGGACCTGGACAGCAGTGCCTCTTCCCTTGATGCCAGACTTTGTGCAGCTGTTCCACCGACACAAGCGGCTAACCCAAACCCCGGACCAAAAGGAGCGTCTTCAGCAGGGAAAGGAGAGACGATGGTTAGCCCCGGCAAACAGGTCAAGGCCATGCCCTCCTGGAAGTATTCCTTCAAAAGTTCTTCTGCGCCTCGTTCCCAGACACAAGCTAAACAGAGCAACACCGCTGGCTCGGTGGCAGAAGCGACCAGTACATCTGGTGGGGGAGGCGGCGGTAACTGGCTCATGAACGGCTTGTCCTCTCTCAGAGGGCATCGGCGTACATCCTCAGGGGAGAGGTCCGCCCGGGATCGCGACTCCACCGGTTCCTCCCAGAGACTCTCCACCTACGACAACGTCACTTGTTCTTCCAGCACCGGGAGCGTCCCAAGCATTTCCAGCACGCCGTGGTCCACCTCCTCATGTGAAATCTCGGTGCCCGACTCCGATTGTGAGCGCGTCGCCCCCCAGGACTTAAGCGGTGCAGCTGAGGCTTCCAAAAAAGTAGAGTGGGGGGAGAGCCAGAGGGAGGACGAACGGGACAGAGATGGGAGTATGATGGTGGAGCCCAGCTCGGAGCAGGACAGCTGTGAGGCCATGGAGCTGTGCAGCAGCAGCGCAGCCTGCAGCGAGAACGGGAGCGTTACCCAGACAACCGCGGCGCCGCTCATCATCATGACCGAGGACGGAGAAGGGACTAACTTCTCGCTGGGCAGTCTCGTGGAAGAGCTGAAGGAGGAGTTGCAAAAGCAGAAGTCCACGTATGAAGCAAGGATTCAGAAGTAAGTTTGTGCAAGTAGCTTAAAATAAATGAATTAGAAGATCCAGACTTTAGATGTTTTAGATTTGGAAAGAAAATGATTCCTGAAAGTCATCAGATTGGTTTTAGAAATATCAGTGATTCATTTTCGACAGGGCTGCACGGTGGCGCAGTGGTTAGCGCTCTTGCCTCACAGCGAGAAGGCCCCGGTTCGACTCCCGGCTGGGACCTTTCTGTGTGGAGTTTGCATGTTCTCCCCGTGCATGCGTGGGTTTTCACCGGGGACTCCGGCTTCCTCCCACCGTCCAAAAACATGCTTCATAGGTTAATTGGTGACTCTAAATTGCCCCTAGGTGTGATTGTGAGAGTGGATGTGTGTGATTGAGGCCCTGTGACAGACTGGCGACCTGTCCAGGGTAAACCCCGCCTTCACCCATCAGCAGCCGGGTTAGGCTCCGGCACCCCGCGACCCCGAAAGGGACGAAGCGGTCAAGAAAATGGATGGATCATTTTCGACATCGGTAGTTGCCGACGCTGACGTTGTGCTTCCTCTTCTCAGACTGGAGGAGTCCAGCGCTGCTCTCTGTGCTCAGATGGAACGACTGGAACAAGAGATGGAGCAGGAGCGAAAGAAGCAACAGATGCTGGAAATCAAGCTCCGAAACTCCGAGCGCGCACGAGAGGACGCGGAGAACCGCAACAGACTTCTGGAGAAGGAGATGGAGGACTTCTTCTCCACGCTGGGAGATCTGGCCATGAGTTCAAGGACAAGCAATATTTGAGACTTTTGGTTTGAGCACCAGGACTTTGCACATTCCCGAGAGGCCTAAAACGAGAGGAAATCTTCAGGAGTGCTGGAGGACGTCTTCATCAAGATCTTCACCACTCTATCGCATGCTTGAAACCGAATGTTCGGAGGATCGTAGGGACTCAAGGGTTTGTGTCACGATAGTTTCTAAGGAACATGAACGGGCATCCTTTGGCCGACTTTTTTGAAGCTTCTGAAGGCTTTCCAAAGCAGGTCAACTCACAAAAGATTGTGCTAAAAGTTTGCACCGCAGTGCATTTTTCCATTGGGAACATCATCTGGAATCATCATGCCTCAGGATAAGCAAAGCCCAACCGGTCAGTCTGTTGAAATTTAGGCAAAACACTGAGAGAACGCGACTTCTTTCTAAAGGATCCACGCTTTTAAATGAGGAACATCAGCAGGTGCTTTTCTGAGGTCGCTGGTCGTCGTTCCTACTGCTGTTTGATAAACGGACTTGTGGTTGCTCCAGAGGACCACGCAGAGAAGACCACACTGTTGCTTGGCTCCATACTGCAGTTCAACAATAAAAATAGCACTTGAAGAACTTATGATTTTACATCTTCTTGAAATATCCTTAAAATGTAGACTTTGTTTCCTCAAACATTGTGGGACTATTTTTGATGATTTGAGACTGAATCCAGACAATTACCATCTCCAGTGGTTAGTCTAAATCAGGGATAGGCAACTCTGGGCCTCGAGGGCCGCAGTGTCTGCACGACTTCTAGATGTCCAAGCCCTACTCATGACTGATTACCTGGTTCAGGTGTGTCCAGCCAATTAGAGCCTGCCAGAAAAGGGTATATTGGAAATAGTGCTTCCACGATTAGTCGTTTAATCGACGACTAAAATAGTCGATTAGTCGTTAGTTTACATTATATGGAGTCAGAGTGTAGGAAAGTTATAATGACATTCTACTAGCTTTTTGGACTATTTTGGCATTTATTAAAGTTTTTAGGCTATTTTGGAGTTTAGCTAATCCTTCAGCAGCATGCTAGCTGTTTTGTCTATTTTAAGATTTTTTTGTTTTTTAGGTTTATTTGCAGTTTAGCTATTTTTTTCAGCAACACGCTAGCTGTTTTGGCTATTCTAGGCTTTTAAAAAAAATTTTTAGGGTATTTTGCAGTTTATCTATTTTTTAAGCTACATGCTAGCTGTTTTGGGTCAATTTGGCCTTTAACTAATATTTTAGCTATCTATCAGCTTCAGCATTTTCAGCGGCCAGATTCAGCTTACAGCATTCACACTAGCATTATCGCAGGTAATGCTCTATCTAGTTTGAAGTTAGTTTTAATGATGCTTTGATGTGTGCTTCACATCCAGTTTGGGCATGACCCGATTAGTCGACTAATCGGACAAAATAATCTGTGATCAGTCAACTATTAAAATGGTCGTTTGTGGCAGCACTAGTTGGAATGCGGCCTTGAGGCCTGGAGTTGCGTATCCCTGGACTCTAAATAATTTGAGAGAACCGTCTCTTCTGGACTTGCATTGATCCATATTTTCACTGCCAGTATTTGTAGCCCCAGGATTACGTTTGTGTGTTGGAGTCACAGGATTTTCTCAGACTGTTTCTCCTGGAGACAAACGGCAGCGTGAACCGGTGGGACTTCTGCCGCAGTCGCCTCAGGGTAACCATCGCTGTTCTCAGGCCCGTCCAGTGCCTCGCTTATCGCCGTCTGCACGCTTCCAGCTGCAGACTCTGCTTCTCAAAACGCCTTGTTGCTGAACGGTCTCTCTGTCACTAAGCTCACCACAGTAAATACCAAAGCTGGACCACAGCTGTACACCCTCACAACGGCCTTCTGGAAGCTGAACACTGCCCTCAAGAAAAAAAAAACTGGAGTTTCCGGGTTTGTGTCTTCAGGGAAATGTTGGAACATGTTAAACCTGTTATACCATAAATGTTCCTCTGATTTCAGAGTAAAGGAGCAAATGTCGATTCCTTTGAAGATGACAATTTTGTGAAAAGTTGGACAGTCTTACATCAAGAATGTATCCTTGAATGTGACGAATGGATAAGAAACCAGCGGTACGACAGAGAAAAGAGCCGAAATCACAGAGTACTGCTGGTTATTAAAGACCCACTCCGATGAAAATGGTGTTTTGAACTTGTTCTTGTGACAATTTTCTGACATATTTGAGGACACTTAAGCTCAAAACTGCATTTTTTATATTTATTTATTCAAATTGTGAATCAAGAACAGAAGAAAAAAATGACTTGAAAATAATCATATTTGTGATGTAGAATATAAGATGGGCGGGGCATAAGCTGCTTGCTCCGCCTCCATTCTGATGCATCCACTTGCAGACAAATAGATCCATGGACCGTATTTTCATTTAAAACTTTTGTCATATCTAAGGAGCACTGAGACAAATGGAAAAGTTCACCGCAAGTTATTAACTGAGTTCAACTCTAGTAGTTGTTCTTAACACGCTAGTTACATTAGCAGTGTTAGCCATGTTAGCATATTCACATTATCTGCAACTCTCAACTTGTTTGCAAAACATCTAAACAAAACCAGACTGACACCGCTAAAACACACGTTACTATGACTATGATAACTCCTAATAGCTACAAGCTAGCCTCCTTTTAACCGTTAATTGCATTGGCGTATTTACAAAATCTGTAACTCCAAACCTTTTTACTAACACGTAAAAAAGTGTTCGACACTGCTACACGTTAGCCACGTTAGCCACGGTAGTACATTCACAATAACAACTTACCTTGTTTGCAATATCTAAAATAAGTCAGACCAATACCGCTAAAATGAAAGTTACTGCGACAACGCTAACTCCCAGTCACGCTAGTATCACGTAAAAAAGACTGTTTGACACTGCTACACGTTAGCCGTGTTAGCTACATTAGTGTATTTGCAGTAAGAACAGACTGATAGCGCTAAAACAAACATTACTGTGACTATGCTAACACCCAAACTTGTTAGTAAGACGTTATAACAGAACTTTAATCGTCATATCTTAAAATGAATTTCGGCTTTCAGTGCTCCTATTGTGAGAGAATACGGTTCATCTTCACGTTCCTCATTTGAGATGGAATCTGTGTGGCCGAACGGCTCCAATATTTGTGTAGCATCGGTTATGCTGGGTTGGGGGTGTGAGCAGATATAGGCTAGCATGTAAACAGAGAGCTCTCAGAAACAGGGGAAGGAGGAGGGGTTGCTTCCAGCCAACAGACCCGCCCACAACTCAGAGGTGAACTTCTAGTGAACTCCTGCCGCTCTGCAGAAACTATGTCCTAGAAAACCACAACATCATAACTAAAAGACCAATGGGAACGTTTGGGAAACGGATCAAAGGAGGATCGGAGTGGGATTTAATGAACGAGAATCTATGAATCTAATTCTGATCATTCAGAGAGTTCAGAGTTTGAGGAGATTCTTCATTTTTTAAACCACAGTGCAGTCGAACCAGGGTGTCCAAATCCAGGCCTCGAGGGCCGGCGTCCCACCAACCCCACTGAAGCTCCTCATTGGCTAAACACACCTGATCCAGGCGGGGCTGGATTTGGACTCTCCTGGTCCAGAACCACAGCAGTACCTTCCATTCCATCGGTTTATTCTCTCCTGTATTTGATCATCTCTGGTGCTTATTTATTATGGGTTGTTCTGAATGGAATGGAGAAATTTCATGGAGAAATCTCGTCTTTTTCTCTGAATCTGCTGGAGATTTAAAGAAACATCACAACCGTTTGATGCTGGAACCTTTCACACTAAAAGCCGTTTTGGTCCAGTTTGTTACAGACCAGTGAGAACCTCAAAGTCTCTCCAAACATTTCAGAAAAACACTTTATGCTTCTGTGACCAGAACCCGTACAATTATAAATGTACTTTTAAAATATTAACAGTAGTTGAATTATAAGTGTTTTATTTCTCTATAAAAGTTTAACAGCAGCTGCGCAAACGAGGCCCTTTCAAAATAAAGCATACTCTGCAGCAGATTTACTACAAGAAGTCATTTTCTGTTATTTGGATGTAATTTTGCTTAAAAAATGTCAACATTGATGTAGAAAAGGGATTATTTTTAATCTATACATGTAAACGCAAATATATCCTTAAGTGTTTAAATCTAAACACTTCTTGAAAGCATAGGTTAGAATATGAGCTTAACTTAATAATCTTATTATTATTTTGTATATTTTTAAAGCCAGAATAAAGGGATAAAAGAGGCTTTTTAGGTACATACATTTACATTTTTATATTTATTTATTTTTTCTTTCATGAACAGCAAAAAACAATTGAAAACTTGAAAAACAGACACTGGAACTGAGGAAAAAAAAGAAAATTTGAAAAAAAATGTTTTGAAAATTTGAGAAAAAAACAGAACAACTTGAAATAAATCTAATGGTTACATTATTTTCAATTTTTGATTTTTACACTTATATTTCTTTCAGTTCAAGTTTTCAGTATTTTTTTCAATTTTTTTCAAATATTCAAGATTTGATTTAAGCTTTTGGGTTTTTTTATTTCAAATTTTGTAAAAAATAAAATAAAATAAAAATAAAAAGTGTAATTTTCATGTTTTTTTCAAATTTCAAGATTTATTTCAAGTTTTCAGGTTTTTTTGTCAAAATTTCAAAACATTTTTTATTTTTCAAATTTACAATATCTTGTTTTCAAATTTTAAATTGTTTTTTCCAGTTAAAATGTCTATTTTTCAAGTTTTCAGTCTGTTTTTTGTTCACTTTAAGCTGATCCTGATCCGACCCGATAACATTAACGGGTTAGATCATTAGACAGTAACCATCACTTAAACCCACAACTGTATTGGTCCAGGTCTTGGTTTGCTTTTCCACCTCCCACCTCATGAACCTGCTCTCTTCAGACTTCATCTTCTGGTTTCATCCCTTCAGCTTGTTCTGGTTCTGATCCAAACAGGCGTGTAGCTCTGCTCCTCCACAGAATCGGTGGTTCTATAAACTCAACACCTGTGGATTATGAACACCAGAGAAGACGACTTTTCTCCTCAGCGACGCTGGACTCCTCCTTTAGGGCCGAAGATCGATCGTTTCCAGAATCGATTCGATTCACCAGAACCTGGATTGATTTGATTCCAAGATTGTTTTTTTATTCTCTCAGTTCTATTCAATGTTTCATGGATTCTCAAACAGAGAAGCTCCAATAATTGTTCTGCTTCTAATGTTTCAGTTTGGCCACTAGGTGGCGATCACACTACAGCATCACATGTTATTCCAGAAGAAGAAGAAAGGAGAAGAAAACTGTTTTAGACCACAAATGGCTACTTAAAAAATATTTCCTTAAAAGTTTGTAAGATTCCTGCCCCAGTGGGGCGACCAAGCCTCAACAAGTTGGGGGCTCGTCCGGGATGAAGATGTTCATTTGGTCAGCAATGTAAGTTTAGGTCGACCGTTAGCATTAGCCGTCCTATGGGAAATCCTATGAAATGCTAGCTTTAGCTTTATGTGTTAATTCAATTTAAATGTTTATGAATCGGTTATTGATCTGATAAGTTTTAATCGATTAATCAATTTCAACAACCCAGCCCTGCTCCCCTCAGCGATGGGGGTGTAACGCTAGCAAGACATCAAACAGGAAGTCACCTGACAGCAAGAAATCCTTCTGGTTTTCTTTAGTGTTCAACTTTTTTTGTATAAACACATCTTTCAGACGTTTTTACTCAAATTCCAACATATCAAACCATCGTCAGGTTTATCAAATCAAAGGATTGATTTCTCTGCTGCCTCCATCTCTATCAAACCTCCTTTATGTTATAAAGTTTAATGTTTATCTGTTTAATGTTTATCTCTTTAATCTTTATCTGTTTAATGTTTATCTGTTTAATGTTTATCTGTTTAATCCTTATCTGTATCTGGCGTCTATCAGGCTCCAAGCCATGAAAACAAGTTCAGTTCACATCATTTGAACGTCTTTTCTTAAGAAATCAAGATTATTCACATATTTTCATAACAGATGCAAGAATCATATTTCAGTTTCTCATTTAAAATAAACTTTTTTTGTGGAGTTAAATATGTTTTAATTGTAGGAAAAGCAGAAAAATAAAAAGCATTTGAAGAAAAGACGACGATGAACCAACGTGAATTTCTTTTATTTAAAGTACATGTTCCGTTTCATTTTCATGGTAGTGCACTTCTTCTTCTTGGGTGGTGTTTGGGACGGCTGGTTCAGGAAGTGTTTCAAAATAAAAGCATGGCTGGATTCCAAAGTAAAACTTTACAAAGAGAGCCGACTCTCATCGTTTACGGAAACGTCGCCGACACTTCACCCGCCCGCCCGCCGCTCGCTAACGTCTCTGCGTTTGGATGGACTGATCACATGACAGGAACGAACCGTAAAGTAAAAAAGGGAGAAACAACAAAGGCCGACAGTACCGAACGTTACCTCCAGGAGAACGCTAAAGGCGGAGCCATCACACGACAGTTTCTGAAGGAATTGCACATTTACTTTAAACATAAACCCATTCCACACAGATGAAACAAAAACAAACAGGAAGTAATGTACAAAACTAGAAGTCTGCTGAAACGGACAGAAAGTACACTTTCAAATAAATAAATAATGGAATCTGTTATTCACACTTCTTCAGGTGACTTAATATTGGTGAGAACTGGCAGAACTTCAGCATGAGGTAGTTCATCAAAGCAGGTGAGAGGACGAAGCTGCAGCCTCAAGACACGACGAACCACGAGGTCACGGCTAAATGCATGCTGGGAAAAAATAAGAGCACTTTCAAACACCGGTAATTCAAATGAAGATGCAGCTTAATTAATCAATTAATGAGACGTCTACCTTTAAATGTTCAATTACGTTTTCTTCTGGAGAAAATTTCTACACATTTTTTACATGAATCTCAGAAAAAAACAGAAACTTCTAAATGTTTTGTGTTCATCTGAGAACAAAAGATAAAATAACGCCACATTTACGTAAAATGCTCATTTACACTGTAAAATTTCAAAAAACTGAACAAGCAAACAGTTTGAACATTTTCTAAAAAATAAAATAAAATCAGAAGCTTTTACTTTGGCGGAAACGTGCTTAATAAAAGATTGTAAATAATGTCGGCACCAGAAGTTTCAATCTGTGCGTTTTATTATTGCTAGCTTAAGCTGAAAGCAGCGCGTTTGTTTAATTGAGTTTAGCTTAGAGACGGTAGCATTTGATTGGACGAGCAGCTGTCAGACAAGTTTGAGGTTCATCAACGGACAAAAGAGAGATTAGCAAAGCTCGTTATGCTAGTGTTTACATTGTCAGGAGCTCTGTACAACCAGCGTATGAAGTCCTGGCTGAACTACATCTCCCAGCAGCCCCAGCTGCTCTCATTGACAGCACAGAGCCTCATTCAGTGCCAAGTATCGTTTGTCCCTCCGCCTGCATTACTGAGCGTTTCTATCCGGACCTGATCTTCTGGTTCTGACCCAGTTGGTCCAGATCTCCGTCTGTCTGATCTCTGATGCTCCTGTTTGACCCCCGCCTGCCTGATCCGGATTTAGCTTCATGGACGTTTAGCCGTACTGTCTGCCTGATCAGAGAACTGGAGAGAGCGAGTGTGATGTCATCCATACAAAATGGTTCACTTCTGGTTACAACCAAATTAGGTCAAATCGTTTTGTTTTTTTGTTTTGGTAAAAAGATGCCGCTATGTTGGAGCCGGACGTCGTTAGTAAACAGCGAGTAGCGATTCTGGCAACCACTCTGGCAAATCAGGAGTGAGCTTGTTGGAGGCCACACCCCTACTGGCTACACAAAATCTATCAAACATTTTGATCGCTAGACATTGGCCAGCAGGCTCCACCTACTATTTTTGAGGCATCTGATTGGTTGATATCAAATCAAGAACGTTTATTCTGACCAACAGAAAGAGTAACAGCTGTTTATTTCACTATAGAAGTCTATGGGATACTTCCTGTTTGGACCACCAGGGGCGGGGCCTTTCAGTCCAGTTCTCACATACAGTCAACAGTTTATTCAAGTACAGATGAATCGTTTCTGTACGGTATAGCTAACGATATAAACGTGTTCAGACCTGAACCCGGAGGGGAATTATCGCTAAAATGTTTCACACGTTAGTAAATGTGCAAAATTTAAGAATTCAGTTTGTATACAGATACACCAAAAAACAATGTGTCAGATCTTGTGAGACTTTACCCCTAATCTCTAAAATACCTCATTATGATTTTGACAAGCACATTAATTAACTTTTAGTTTTTAGGGTATTTATTGTGAGACGGAGCTAATCTTGAGCTATAAACTCCTAGAAAACCAAAAATATTTTCTGCTAAAAAATCAAAGTGGACCTGATTCGGATTTTCTTTGCTTTTCATAAAAGATTTAGTCAATTTTAAAACTACTAGTTTGAAACTTTGAGGTAATTTAGTGTTTAAAGGTTTGCACTTTAATGTTCTGTTTCTGGAGTCATTTGGCTGACAGAACTTTGTCCAAATAAAAGGCAGAAAAACAGAAAAACAAAATATTCAGTGTAAACTACAAACAAGAATCAATTGGCTAATTTATGTTAAGAGTTTAAAAAAGAAGTTCAGCAAACAGCTGATTAAAGAAATCAATTACTGCCACAAAACTTAAATAAAAATCATAGTAGTTTGGATATGATGTTAATTTATGTATTTAAGCTTTTACTTTGATGAAAAACCTTTTTCAAACGGTCTCTTATTCTGAAAAGCCTCATAAATGCTAAAGCACCTCAGCCTCATCACCGTTTCCTGTCAGACGACGAAAAGCAAAACACGTAGAAAAATAGATCCCACATCTGGAGAACGACCATCCCAACGAAAACAAAACGTTCCAACGGGACAGAAAAAGCCGACCAGATCCTTCGTGCATCCGAACAGACAGAAACAGGCACTTTTCCAAACCAGACGGAATTCCCAAGCGAGTTATTGCAAACAGCCATCTCTGAAGATCCCTTTTCCACATCCGAACAACGCTCCACACACAAACTTCTTTCCCACCTGGACTTCCCAACACTTCCCTAAAAACTTCCCGACCGGAGCGAAAGCACTCCGCCTTTTCCCCAAACTCTGACTAAACGGCGCCGCGGAGGAGCGTCGTCCTGCAGCGCCGCTCCGTTATCCAAACCCACATTTTTAAAAAGTGAAAAAACAACAACGAAAAATATAAATCTCTCATAAAAACATTTTTACAATCCAGGAAGTTTAAGCTACTGAAAAAAACCCTAAAAGAAGAACGCCGTCCGTGGCTCCTCCCCCAAACCTATATGTTAAATCTGTACATTTATTTGATGTGGAAAACGATGATTTCTGACAGAAATAAATCACATTTCAGAGACTTCTCCTGAGATCTGGAGGCGAGTGAAGACGTCCGTCAGCTCCCAGAAACTCAATAAATAACAGCTGGACTGTCAAACCCGTCAAAACGCTACGGAGGATCAAACACCGGGGGGGAGGGGTCGCAGGAGGAGGGGGGCGGCGACCGTCAGCAGCAGTCCACGCCGGGCTCCAGGCTGCCGTCGGACGGGTGGGGCTGGGGGGGCTTGGGGGGGCTGCTGCTCACTGCTGCACCTGTGCTGGAGAGACCCGAGCGTTAGCGTGATGGAGCCACACTAGAACGTGATGCTAACGCTACGTCACAACCACCGCTAACCAACACCTGCAGGTGGGAGGAGCTACCGTCGAAAGGGTTTAGCCTCATTGTTTCATGGAGGACGGGGCCACGATTAGATAATTAGTCACGACGACTTTGTTGAAATGTTTAATGGTTGATTAGTTTCATGTTTAATGTCAAACTGTAGTTTTTAGATTAATATCTTCAATCAGAAAAAGATCAAAGTGTTACATAAATCTTCACGGTGATCAGATCCTTGTTTTCATCTTAACGCTCGACTTATTTTTCTATGAAAGTTTGAACAGTAAGAATAAAAAAAGAGATAAAAGGGTAAAAATTATTCATGTGTGTCTGAGAAAAGTGTAGATAATGTGTAGTGAGGAGTCCTCTCTGTCCCCCATGGGAAACGTCCCGGTAGCCAATGAGCTCAAAGCCCCGCCCCCCAGACTCGAAAATCTGAATTAAATCTGAAAACAGAGAACTGAAAGTAAAGATTCAGAAAAGCAAAAAAAAAAAAAGTTGAAGATTCAAAACAGTAGCTGTTAGTAATGGATACATTACTTTATAAATGGTAATTTTTACATTTATAGTTTTTTTTTTTGATTTTCAAGATTTATTTCAAGTTTTTAGGTTTTTTTTCCATTTAAGATGTCTTGTTTTCAAATGTTCAAAAGTCATTTACAATGTCTATACTCTAAGTTTCCCATCAGTTCTCCCGTTCACCTTGACCCACACCCTCCGCCGCATGAATCTGGTTGGTTGTGAACGCAGCCTTAAGTCACAGGAAACACTCACCTATGGAGGCCGGCTGACCCCTGACGACCCCGTTCTTCGTCCTTTCCTCCCAGTCCAGAACCTCCTTATATATCAGCTCTACAGTCAAAGGCAGATTATGAATACTAAAGGTGTGAATGTAGCCAGAGGTCAGGTTACAGAACGATGATGATACGAATGTTTCTGTGGATCGTTTGCTTCAATCTCCTGTTTGACGTCAGACATGTTGGATTATTTTCTAGGATAAACTTAAAGTATTTCTATCACATTCAAAACTTAAACTGCTCCTGAAAACCCAAATTAATTCTGACTTTAGAGAGGAACTGAAGGATCTCCTGTTTGATGGAAAAGATTTCATCAACGAACGAAGTCGTCCCGCCCCATCACACTGTCCCCACCGTGCTCTCCTCCTGTATCAGTTTGATGATTCAGAAGGTTCCTCATCAGAACATCAGCTTTGTGAAGTTCTCTGTGTTCTCCATGACGTTTGTCCAAAACTTTCCTCTCATTATCGAACATGAACGCTCACCTTTCCATTCCTCCACCGTGTGCTCTCGCTCGTCCAGCTGCTTGTCCGTGATCCCCGGCGGCGGCTTTAAAAGAAACATTTCACATCTGAGTCTCTCTCTGCATTTGAACAGCAGAGACTCGTCACAGTAACGTCTTCACTAATGAGCAGAAAAGTTCAGACTCAGAAACCAGATTCTCTGCTCGCGTTTTTACAGGGAAACTCAGAAGAAAGCAGAAAATCAGGTTTAAAGAAAGAAAAAGAAAAACTATATCAGATGATGTCATTTATAATGTTTTTATGTCAATTTAAAAACTAATTATGGATTATTACAACGCTTTTTCCTGTAAATGCACAACTTTTCCCAATAAATTTACAACTTTTTACCCTTAAATTGACGTTTTTCCCGTAAATTTACAACGTTGTTCTTGAAAATTTATGATTTTCCCCGTAAATTTACAACCTTCCCCATAAATTAAGTAAGGGATAATAAGTGTGCGTTATGAGAAATTAACGCACGACGCGGAGGCCTAAACCGTCCGACGCGGTCATTCACAAAATAAATAAACATTCAATCAATATTTAGTACTTTATTCTTGTTATTTCTTTGGTTTAGCTCATTTTTTCACAAAAAAGCGGACTATTTGATCCGTGATGCGGTTTGTTGTCACGGTGACATGAAACACGGCATGAAGCCGGAAGCCGTTACAGACCTCAGCCGCAGCGGTAAAGTGTCGCTGTTTTGAAAGAAAGACCCGGACAAATTAGGATATTTTTCATCTTTTCTGACGTTAATCCTTCAGTGAGCAGCTAGAACATATTCAGCTTCTGTCTGTGTTTCATTTCACAGCAGGTTCGTTCTTCTGAGCTGCTCTAAAATGAGAAACTCCCTCTTGTGGTGAAACAGAAGACTACACCTTCCATGTCGAGTGGTGTTTTATTAGAAGGAGAATAACCAATTTGTCAATATTAATTTACCTTACAAAAGGAGAGGAATATAAATGCTGGTCGCTACAATAAGTTGAATAAAGCATCAGTTCAGAGAGAAAGTTTATCCATTACTGCTTGTTTTGTCCAGACGATGAAGGAAAAACGTGTTTTAAAGAAGCCTGCGCAGTGATATCGAACGTTTGGTCTGTGTGACCGGAACTTCTTTTTTAGGTGTGCGTTATTACTGTGCATTATCAGTTTTTAATGCACACCCAGCAGCCAATCAGAATCGAGGATTCACCCAGACCATGGTATAACACTTTTTAAACCTTAAATTTACAACTTTTTACCCATTAAGTTACGACTTCTTACCTGTAAATTTACAACTTTTCCCCATAAATTAAAAACTTTTTTTTAACGTAAATTTAACAACTTTTGCCCCATAAATTTACGACATTTTTCTTTTAACTTTACGATTTCTTTCTAGTAAACTTTTGAGTTCTTTCCTGTAAATGTCTGAGTTTTGTTCCCGTGAATTTACGAGATTGAAAGTAATAAATTTCACATCTTCAACATTTAACTTTATGAGAAAAATGTCATAAATTTAGCCTATGACTGTTTAAGTCATATATATATATATATATATATATATATATATACAATTTTATTCTCATAATTTAACAGTTATTTCTTGTAAATTTACAAGATTTAAAGTTTCAATTTAAAGTGTTTTTAGTTTGTAAACTGGTCCTAATACTTTGTTGTATATTTGAAAGCGTTTATTGATTTATCTTCGTGTTTATTTTGACCTTTTGGGGTCGTCTGTGTTTTGTTTTAGAGCTACGGTAGAACAGGTTTGGGTTCAATCGGCCCCTTGGGCCTTAATGTTAGGATCTAGTTCAGGTTCGTGTTAGAAACCAGAGTCGGACGTTTGGAGAACATCTAGAAAGGACGAGGCTCCTCACCGCTTCCACTTCAGACGGGTCGTACCACACGTTGATGTAGGGGTGCTGCAGAGCCTCGTCCACAGAGATCCGCTTGGAAGCGTCGATTACCAGCATCTTTGACAGGAGGTCTCGGGCTTGGCTCGCTGAAACACGAAGGTGGGAGATAAAAATCGAGCTTTCTCGTATCATTTCAGCCCGCAGGCGCGGCTCGCCGCGGCGTTCTCACCTTTCAGCTTGTTGTGCTCCGAGTCTGCAGGAAACAGAACGTCGGGGAAGAGCTTCTCGAAGCTGTAGCCGGCGTAGCGCGGCCGGTTCTCCACGTAGTTCCTCACCGACTGATTGAGCTTCATCAGGAACTCCTGAGACGGCGTTCCCAGCTGCTCGATCACTTTGTTCCACTGGTCGATATCTGGAGGTTTTAGGGTTAAGAGAAGCAGCGAGCTGGACGTGGATTAGCTCTAAACGGTCGTAGAGTAAACCGCTGGATTACATCAAACTCATTAAAAACAACAATGTTGTGAAAAAGACACAAAATTACTTTGAAGAAAAAAATGACAAATTCTCAGTAAGATGTTTTTTCATCATTTATAAAGAATTCTGTGATAAAACTTGATCTAAACGTCAAACCAAAGAAGAACAAAAAAGTTTCTAACATGCATGAACACATTTATGATCACTAACGCTGACACACACAAAGCTACACTGACACACTCTTACATGCACATGTGCTTGTTGACATCTTTGTTTATCCTTTATGACAAAGGAAAACGTTAACAGGAAGTCAAAACATGAAGATGTCTGTTCTTTATCATCTCTATAAACTTAACTTTATCAACACAAATGATAAAATGGAGAAACGTCTTCAGCTCATAAGGAGAACAAGAAACCATCAAGTCCACGCAAAAACGTTAAAATCTAAAGTTCGACTTCTACGGTCTCTGGTGCGTCTGTCGCGTTAAGAAAAACATTTAACGCTCATTAATCAAATGTTTACATCCGTCCTCCGTTAAGCTAGATAAACGCAGGAGTTTTACTTCCAGTTCGCCGATGACAAAAATCTGGAGAAACGTGAAGTTCGGTTTAAAAATAAAAAAACTTTCAAAATAAAACCTGGTAGCAGACGTCAACACCTGTGTCCATAGTTTTGAAAGGATAGACGCCACGAGCGAAGAGAGCGGTGGGATGGGGGGACAACCCCCTCCTCTGGAAGACGGGGGAGAGGGAACGTATCGGAGACGGCGTGAAAGACGCAGAGTGGAGCCAGTAGCCGTGTTTCATCGACTACGACGTTGTGCAAATTGGATTTGCGTTGATAAATTTGCCTCAACAGAAACACGTCAATTTTGAAAAAACTCTGTCATTGAAAACAATATTCTGTGCTTAGAGGAGGTGGTTCATGAGGCCTGTTAAAACTGACATATTTAGCAATTATTTCAAACTAAATGAGTCACGGAACCCGATGCCAGCGGGCGCCACAGGACGCCCCATTTGGAAGAGTTGTCATGTGGAACTGTTGGATCCACGGCTCCTCGGTAAAACCGCCAACCGCCATCTTCCAAAATCTCTTCATCCGTAGCCGCTCACGTGTAGCTCGCCGCTCCACGGCCTGAATCAGACGCCGACGTCTCCTTTGATAGATGATGAGCGCTGGTGCCGTGACAGAATGTGAATGTATCTGCTGTACGTCAAAGTTCACATTCGTATTTAGTTTTAGTAACTTATCTTAACGGCTTAATTGTGAAAATTTGTTGTTTTTTTACATTTCTTGAATTTTGATAAAGTTATGTAATGGAAGCGTAGTTGATAAGTAATAACCCACAATGTATCAAACCAATCAAAGATAAACTTTGACATTCATGGAAATATTCCGTAAAACTATTTTAAAAAATAGATTTTATTCCCATCTGTGTATTAGAACGAGATTCTGTGCAAATCCTGAAAACGAATGAGATGTCAGACAAACAGGGGTCGGGGGGGGGTATTTGGGGGGTTCTGGATGGAGGTCCAACTCAAGGATACGGTCCGTGCCCGGAAACAACACACTACCGCGGACCATTTCAGCCATGATGCAGCCAACAGACCAGACATCAACTGAAAGTGAAATGATAACCACCACATTAGCATGCAGAACTCAAAACGGGAAATGAAAACACCAGGACAGGGAGGGGATGCTGGAGTGATGCACCATGGGAAAAAAAAACAATCGAAATGCATGCAGGCGACTGTTTTCTGCAGAATGAGACGTGTTGAAGCGGTTTGCTTCACAACTATTGAATTCCATTTCAGCTTTAGTTTGTGGAGCAGAAGTGCCCGTTTGTACCTGTGAAGATCTAATGAGCGACCAAAGGTGAAGGAACGTCTGAGAAACAGAACTTCAATAGCTGCAGATCATGAGGGGGAAACAAAAACGATGTGAGCAAAGTTTCAGAAGCCGCTGAAGCAGCTGAAGGATACAATCCCTTCCAGGAAAAAGGATTTTGTGGCGAACCATTTCTGCCATAATGCAGCCCACAGCCCAAATATCCACTAAGAATGTGCAGCAGGAGGAGGAACAGAGGCAACATGTCAGCAGAACAGCAGCTGAGGCGGTCGGACGTCACAAATGTTATTTCTTTGAGTCGCAGTAAGAGTCTATTTAAGAGTCTATTTGGATTAAAGATTTTTTATATTTTTATTTTTAATTCAGCTACATGGGAGCTGGTTTGGCTAACCAAAGTTTTTTTTTAAGTTTTTTAGGCTAATTTAGCTTTTTTGTGGCTTTTTTCATTTGAGCTTGCTTTCAACAGTGTTTTCAGCCATAGACTTCAACGTTTTCAGCTATCAACTTCAGCATTTTTAGCTATCAACTTCAGCGTTTTCAGTCATCAATTTCAGCATTTTCAGCCATCAATTTCAGCGTTTTCAGCTATCAGCTTCATGTTTCAGCTATCAATTTCAGCGTTTTCAGCCATCAATTTTAACGTTTTCAGCTATCAGCTTCATGTTTCAGCTATCAACTTCAACGTTTTCAGCCATCAATTTAAGCGTTTTCAGCTATCAGCTTCATGTTTCAGCTATCAATTTCAGCATTTTCAGCCATCAATTTCAGCGTTTTCAGCTATCAGCTTCATGTTTCAGCTATCAATTTCAGCATTTTCAGCCATCAATTTAAGCGTTTTCAGCTATCAGCTTCATGTTTCAGCTATCAACTTCAACGTTTTCAGCCATCAATTTAAGCGTTTTCAGCTATCAGCTTCATGTTTCAGCTATCAATTTAAGCGTTTTCAGCTATCAGCTTCATGTTTCAGCCATCAATTAAAGCGTTTTCAGCTATCAGCTTCATGTTTCAGCTATCAATTTCAGCCTTTTCAGCTTTATGTTTCAGCTATCAATTTCAGAGTTTTTAGCTAGCCACACTAGCATCTTCAGCGACTAAATTCAGCTTCCAGAATGCACACTAGCATTATTGCAGGTAATGTTATATATCTAGTTTATAATTATGTTAAAAAGCTACGGTTTTAAAGCTTTTAAAATTTAGTTTTAGAGTGTTCAACAAATGTTGTCCTGTTCCCCCCGTGACCTAAAACACTTTTGATTAAGTGAGTGGGTATTATAATAGAGATTATCTATTTAGTAAAATATGCCCCAAAGGAAATTAATGAGGAATTCCTCAAATCCTTCAAAAACTTGTGAACTTCTGCATAAAATGTTCAGCAACAACTGGGATTTTAGATTCATTTGGAGTTAAGCTTTTATTCTAACAACATGCTAGCTGTTTTTGGCTAATTTAGACATGTTTCCATTTTTTTGGCTAATATGGCATTTAGCTAATATTTTATTAAACTTTTAGTTTCAGCATATTTCAGCAAACAGCTTTGATGTCTTTAGCGGTCACATTCAGTTTACAGCATTCAAACGTGTATTATCAAAGGTAATGCTATATATCTAGTTTATTCTACTTTTAATCTATTGTGAGTAGGGGTGGGTTGATAAAATCGATCTGAATCGATCTAAGCTTAATAGATTCATAAAAGTAGAGTTTGATCATAAAGCTAAAGTCAGCTAGCTTGATGCTAACGTATAAAAGGATATCCCATAGGACGGCTAATGCTAACTCTAAGTCGACCTCAACATACATTGCCGACTAAATTAACATCTTTATAAACTCACAGGCAATAATTTTCAAAACTCTTTGAAGGAAATATATTTTTTAAAGTGGTCTAAAACACATTTTTATGTTTTCTTCTTCTTCTTGAATAAGGTATAATGCTATAGCACAATAGCCACCTAGTGGCCAAACTGAAATGTCCTCCAGGAGAAGCAGAAAATATAGAAAAATATTGAAAAATATCAACCTTTGTCTGTTGAGAGAAAAAGTGATAAACCTGAAGAATAAAACTTCACACGAGAGTTGGCTGAAAAAAAAAGGCCTGAAAAGCCTGATGAGTCGGCTCCAGCACAGGCTGAGGCTCTTCTGGAACCTCTAAACACCTGAAGCTCTGCTGGGCGCCACATGCCACGCCCCCACCCTGCGGTAACCTTTCCAGGAAACCTGGAGTCATGCAGCAGACCAGGCGGCAGCTCCTCACAGCTCCACTCACCGTTTGCCTGGTAGCCCATGCCCAGGATGACCTCGGGGGCGCGGTAGTAACGGGTCACCACGTAGGGCGTCATGTGGAGACCCGTGGCAGCCGTCCTCGCCAGCCCGAAGTCCAGGATCTTCAGCGTGCAGTCAGACTTCACCACAATGTTGCTGGGCTTTAGGTCCTAGAAACAGAGTCACATGACTGAACACCCAGAGCATCACGTGAGCGGATCATGTGAGCAGAACAGGTTCATGTCTGACAGTTCTTCACTGTTAACGACACTAATGGGATTCTGGAGTCCAGAAGATACGGTTTTGCTCGTCTCCACACTTTTTCATCCAACATCTAATGAACATCAAATTTTCTGCTCTTCGCCTGTCCTAAAAAGTCCTTGATGCCCCGGACGAGTGTGGGAGGAGCCAAAAATGTTCTGGAGTTCATTTGTTGCCACATGATAAAAACATGAAAATACGGAAAACAAACTCATGGAGCTAGATCAATCGCGCCCGCTACGCTAGCCAGCAACCTGGTGTAGCAAGCTAGCGAGCTAGGCTGTCCACCAGGTGCACACACACACACACACACACACACACACACACACACACACAGACACGCTCAAACACACTCACAGGTGCGCACACTTAAAGGCGCACACACACTCACAGCGAGCCTGCATAGAGAAATGTCATCAGCTCTGCATTTTTCTAAATTTAGGCACAGGCCAAGACAAACTGATTTTTTAATTTTCTGCATTGATGAACATTTTGACGAGTTTGAATCGTTTTTTTTACCGATTCACAAAAAATCGTAACATCCTAATTCTCTGGCAACCCTACGGCTGGAAAACGGAAGAAAGTTCCGAACGAAAACACTCGCATCGAGCAGCCATTTTGGATTTTCTTTTCTACCAACGGATCAAGTCCCTGGATCATCACATGTCCAAAGATGAGTCCCCGATTGGTTGAAGCGCCACATCTGCTGCCCAAATCGCACTGCGACGGGCTGCTGCCGGACTGAACTGCCGTTCCCGGCGCCTTCTGAACATTCACTTAACGCTAAAACTCTGCCGCTGGTGTGAACGCAGCTTTAGAGGTTATGGAATCCTGAAGAAATTCAGTCAGTTTTAGTTCAAAAACTGTTTTTAATTGATCTCTTAATTTAAAAATTGGATTGATTCCTGACAATTCTAGTTCTAACACACAAATCCATGACCTACCCTGTGTATGATGCCTGCAGAGTGCAGGTGTTTGATTCCACACAGCATCTGGTAGAGCAGGTATGACAGCCGCTCGTGGTCCAGCTCCATCTGGATCACCTGACACAGGTTGGCGTCCATCAGCTCCATCACCAGGTATCTGCAGGGAGGTCAGAGTGAATCCAGACTCGACGCTCATGATGTCACACGTCAGGTTAGGAGAGTCCTGCACATTTGTTTGGTTTCTTGCATCATATCTGACGGGGTTTCTGCTTCTAAGTGCTTCATCAAAGGATGTGAAGAAAGCTAGAAATGTGCCGTCAAGTCCGGTTTGCTTAAAGGTTTCAGAGCGCACGCATCCAAGTATAGAAACGCGCTGCTCCTCCTACTGCGGTGGTCCTGCAGCCCTCCGGCAGCGATTGTCCACAGCTTCCTTTTTAGCTCCAATCAGGCAGACGGAGCAGAAATGAACTCTGTGCCTCCAGAGGACCACATTATTCATGCTCTTCCAGTCGCTCTCTGTAAAAGTCGGCGCCTCCCCCCACACTATGCTGAGGACTTCACCTCCGATTTTACACGCAGACAATTTCCAAACTGACAGGGTTGAAAGCAGAGCTTAAGAATGTTTTTATTTAACCAAACTGAATATTTATGAAAGCAGAAACTGAAGTGAAATGATGCTGAAACACTTTTGAGCTTGACGAAGTCGTCCACTACAGAGGACTACAGAATACGTTTTCCCCATTTATTTAAACACATTTTTCTACATTTAAAGCAGGATTTTGTTTTAACTTTACGCAGATATTTAACCTTTTTCCCATTAAACCTTCCACAAACAAGTGGACCTTCAGGTTCTGTGATACTCACACGTCCTGGAAATCCTCCAGACTCTTCTGTGGCGTGAAAACGTTCAACAGGCCGATGATCTGTACAAAGAAAATTCCGGTTAGAGCCTTCAAAGCAGACAAAGCTGTTCCCTTGAGAGACCAGAATCCTGACATTCAATGTCAAAGCCAGAGGGTCGAGAATACAGTTAAATCCCACTCCGATCATCTTGATTTATTTTCAAACCTTTCCCAGAGGTTTCTTAATTACAATTATGCCATTTTTAACCAAATTTTAAAAAAATCTGAGTTGTTGTCTATGACATAGTTTCTGCAGAGCGGCAGCAGTTCCATAGAAATTCACCTGAGATGTGGGCAGGACTGCTAGGGTGGAACAATATTTTTAAAATATTTAAATTAAAACGCCACAAAAACACTGTTTTTATCATAGTGGGTCTTTAGCTGGTTCAATTCATCTCCCAGATCAAGGATTTTGGATCCATGATCCTCAAAAGGCCATGAAATCAATAGCGGGGTTCCCCAAGGATCAATTCTGGGCCCACTACTGTTAATCTATGGATTCTGCCACTTGGGGACGTCATTAAAGAGGGTGTTTGTTTCATCGATACGCTGATGACACACAACTTTACATTGCTGAGTCTCCTGATGACAAAGTGTCTCTAAACAACCTTTTGAACTATATTTTAGACGTTAAGTCATGGACCGAAAAAAATTATAGCAACTCAACCGGGACGAGAAGAGAACCAAGACCAAGAGAAATCATTTAATCGAAATTGAAAAAGCAAAACTGAGTGTGTGGGAGACCCAGATGATATTTTCGACTCTGACTAGGGCTGCCACAAACAATTATTTTCAATTACTAATCATATCATTTGTAACTTGGATGTAAAGCCTTCCTAAACTTCCTGTGACATCACTACTGACCGGATTAGCACTACTGCACGTGTCAAAGACAATGGCAGACACAGAATTAGAAACCGGGCTCTCTCTGCTTTGATACAAAAGGTATATGGGGTCAAAGGTCACCTGTCAAAATGAGTTTGATGGACAGGATATTCCTGATCTCTCTAAGGAGGTCGGCATCTGAAACAAGGAACTATTTTTCACTGAAGATAAAGTTTTGGTCTCATTGAGTCAATAATGAAAAAAGTGCATTTTTTGATGCTAAACACTCTCACTTTGTTCAACTTTCCTACACTCTGACTCCAGATAACGAAATGATCGACTTTTAAATTAGTCGTCGACTGTTTTAATAGTCGACAACTAATTTCTTAGTCAACTAATCAACTAATGATTAGTCAACTAAACATGGTAGTCAACCAATCATGGTAGCTCCATTCCATCCACACTTCTGCTGGTAAAAGACATTGAGCTTGTTTTTCTCTCCATGTGTTTTTTGTGCAGAAGATTTTACTGCTGCCACATAAATCTGTACTGATGCTTCAGTTCCTTCTCTGCACTCCAGCATCAAGAACTCTCCATAACTATAACATAGTGAACCGCAAAACCAAAATTATCCAGCAGAAATCCCACGTTTCCAATGAGGTTTTATGAATCTTGACAGAGAAAACAGATCTTCTAGTTGTTGTTCCTTCATATCCTCGTCTGATTACCAGTTTAATCTTCTGACAGACTTAATCCTAAAAGGATGAAGTCAGATGAATGAAGTTTATAGTGACAAAACAAAAATAGTGTAAATCAAACAGTTCCTCCAAAAGCTGCTCCACTGGAACTAATCGGGTTCATTTTTATGTCCAGTTTGTTTGATTTCAGTGAAATGGGACTTCTGGAACGATGTCGGGAACATTCAGCAGATATGAAAATGAGGCGTCAGGACCGGAGCGATGCGGAGACGGAGAGGGAGCGCTTACGTTCTTGTGGTTGACGCACTTCATGAGAACCAGCTCTCTGTAGGCCCGCTTGGCATGGGTCTGGTTCTGAAAGGGCCGGCTCAGCTTCTTGATGGCCACGTTTCTCTCCAAGTTGTGGTCGTACGCCGAACTGAAGCGAAGAAGGAAACAGTCAACTTTCTCTGCGGGATTTCCGATGTTTACTAAAAAAACAACTTCTGACATGCACAAGTGTGTTTATTTAGAAGAATTTTAATTTAACTGTTCACATCAGTCACAAATATGTGATTATATCAGTTTATAAACCATAATTAATCTGCAGAACATAAAAAAAGAAATCTATTATAAACCGTCGTATTATGTTGATTTTTAGTTTTTAATATTATTGAGAACCATTTTTAAAAAGGCAAAAATTTAAAGGATTTGAAAAAAAAAAATACTGTTAAACAAAATCCTGAACTATCTGAATGATAAAATTGTTTTTGCACAAGTTTAGATGTAGTAGTTCACTTTCGGCTTATCCCTTTCGGGGTCGCCACAGCGTAACAGCACCCACTGTTTCGCATCGGTGATTTGGCAGAGTTTTTACGCCGGATGCCCTTCCTGACACAACCCTGTACTTGAGGGGCACAGGGACCCAGTTAGGCAGCAGCGTCAAGGGTCTTGCCTAAGGACCCAATCTGGATGGGGATCAGTGGACAACCCTGGGAATCGAACCCAGGGCTCCTGGGTGCCAGCCCTTCACCTAGCCCACTGAGCCACCCAGCCGCTTATTTTTGCACAAGTTTAGATAAAATTTGGAAAAACATTGATAAACAGTGGTCTGTTGTTTTTCTGTAAACAGACGACCATCCTGAAGCCTCTTCTTTGGGATCCTTTCTGACTCTTTTCTCCCCAAATAAATATTTCAAATAAATCTTTTTATTAGGCTTTATTTTGATTTTTTAGCTTTGTTCTAAAAGCTCAACCGCTTGCAGTTAAAAACATAGCTAGCTAGCGGCAAGAAAGGTGGATGTGGTGAACAGAATCTGGTAGTTTTTCAACATAAAACTCCCTCAGAAGTACAGGTTCAGGCCGCAAATGTGTACTTTTGAAGTAAGTTTTATTTTGAAGGAAGTTTTATTTTGAAGTAATTTTTATTTGAAGGAAGTTTTTAATGGGAACAGGAAGCATGTCAAAAAACGACCATTTGGGGTTTACCTCAAACATTAAAAAACTGATGCGGAGGCGGCCCGAACCATACGCCCGAAAACGAAGAAATGGGAGAAAAAGAGTAGCAGCACGTGAACAGCCAAAGCGTGCTCAGACCCCTCCCCCGTTTAGGGTCAGACGTAGACGGGGGAGGGGTCTGAACACCGTTCAGTCAAAGAAATATTGGTGGAATATATGATTTCAGACAAATTCCAATAATCTCAAATTAAGCAAATATTGGCGGATACCTTTACTGGCACCAATTTGTCGCCCATCCTTAATAAAAATAACCAAAAAGGGTTTTTATAACAGTAAAGGTTACAAACAACATTTGTTGTCCTCAATGATCATTGATCTCAGGGATCAAAGTGGGAAATCTTTCTTTGGAGCTCCTGTGACTCACCAGACGATTCCTTGGGCTCCAGATCCGATGGGTCTGAGGTTCTGGTAGCGTTTTAAGACCATAAACGTGGAGTCCCCCACGTCTATACTGTAGTACTCCTTCTCACGCTTGTTCCGGTTCATGGTGGCGCCTTAGACGAACGCTTTGGCAGGACATCCACGTGGAGCTCAGCTCTCAAAGCCCTGAGGACCACAAAGACATGAAGCTCTATGGATTGATGATTTAAATCAGAGTTCTCAAACGCAGTTTAGCTAGAGAGTCTGGACCGTGTGGGGTTCCATTTGTGCCAAAAGTATGTTTTTTGAATCCACTGTCTATGGTCCATTGTCAATGTCAACAGAACAAGTTTACTAAACATTTGTGTATGTCTATGTACTATTGAGCAATATCTTCGTAAAACGACAATCTGAGGACGCCATCAACTGTTGCTAAGGACTTTTTTGATAAAACTGTGAAACCACAGGAGCTAACGACGCTAGCAACTGTTGCTAAGGACTTTTCTGATGACCAGATCCAACAACAATAGAAAATGCAAAGTTTTAAGCATAAAGCTGAAACATCCCAAAGCAAATAGAAAGTAATCATCAAAGAAGTGTGGACATGCAGAAGATATCGCTCAGTAAACATTGAACTTCCGTTTTAAAAGCGGGGCCGCAAAATATTGACTTGGAGGCCACAACTGGCCCACGGGCGCCAGTTTGAAACCCCAAGATTAAATAATTTTTCATCTAAACTTTAATCAGCAGAAAATGTTCAGAAGTATGAAAGCGGACTTGAAAAACAAAAAGAGACTTCAGGAGACGACTCAAGTCAGGTATAAAAGGACGAAGAACAGACCAAATAAGTTTGTTTACTGCGTTTACAGTCGGTATAACAACAGTTCTATGAGCATAAATGACATCCAATAAGGAGAAAACCCATTTCTCATTAACCTCTTTAAAATCCCCCATGACATTTTTTTTATTTAAAAAACATTCCCAGTAGTGTTTTAATGATGATTATGAAGTTTTTAACCGAAATCCCACGACCTAAATGTAATAAAAAGTCTTAACATTTTCATTGGAGGGGGACTTCAAGATCTTTAAGATCATATTTGAGCTCTACACATTTAGTCACAGAGCCTCCAGTTAAGCAGTTTTAAATACTGTGGTAATAAAACCCAAAATGTGGCGTCCGTGCACGCCAGGTCCTAGGAGGTTAAACCTTCCATATTGCTCAATCCAAGCAGCACAGAGCCTCAGACAGACCCGCGATTCAGACGCTAACATCAGAAAATCAACTTAACGAGATTTTTTAACTACAAGCATTTATCTGCCTGAGAAATTCATCACATAATCCAGAGAGGCTGCAACTATCCGATCCGAGAAAGGAGAGAGGGAGCGGGAATCCAGACTGCATGCTGGGTAAGAAGATGACAAATCATTAATGGGATTTGGAGGCTGAGGAGAAAGACAGTGAAAACAGCTGCGAGGCATTTCTCCAGACTGCAGGGAAACCGCTTCCTTCCAGCTTCTGGCCGCTCCATCCAAACATACCAAGCAAAGAAAACGCTGAAGAGCAAATAAAAACACCATCACGACCCTCCAGCTTCAGCCTTCTGGTGTGAAAAACATCCTCACAGCTGTCAAACATCTGCAGCATGAAGAACGTCACAGAAGAGCCTGAAGACAGAGATTACTATCCAACAGATTTCACCAACGAGAATCCATTTTCAGATCTTAAACTTAACTGGAGTGAAGATGCAGAAACAGGAATCTTTTTGGGAAAGAAACTTCAAGAACCAGGAATGTGTATGGAGCTAGATTGGGAGTAATATTATTTTAAACCCCAATGAAACAAATTGAAAAAAATATTTAGTCTTTGGCCAAAAGAAAAATGTCCAAAAATTTTTTGCTATTCTAAAATAAACTCAATTATTTTAAGCTCCAAATTTTCTGTATTTTGGGTTTCAAAACTCAAAATTTCAGATTCAAAACTTTTGGCCCCCTTTATGGCGTGTTAGGGCGGGCCTAACACGAGGGACCAATCAAAATCGATGATGGTGGTAACTTCAGTCCCGGTGCGTTCACCGATTCTGAGAACTTGGTATAATTATGGTCATAAAACGGCTGTATTGTCTGTACTATGATAGTCTGAAGTTCTCCCAAGACGGGTGTCCCTTGTGTTAAACCCGCTCCAACGGGGCCAAAAGTTTGTAAACTGAAATTTTTAGATTTGAAAACAAAAAAAAAAAAGAGTTGAAAGTGGAAAAAAGATTTGATATTAAAATTTTGACTTTTGAAATGTAAAAAACAGAACACTTCAAGCTGAAAGTAATTAAGTGTATTTTAAAGTTTTGGACATCTAATTTCAATTTGCTTTACTTGGGTTTCAGATAATCTTGGCCACAATTTAGCTCCATATTTTGGGGATTTCCACAGAGCAGAAGAAAAGAAATGCGGAGAACTGGTTTCTTAATGAAAAGAAACAAAAACTGCTGGATGTCCAACATTTCATGAGATCTTCAGGTGCTCCTGGGGCTGCCACGATTAGTCGACTAATCGACTGTTAAAATGGTTGACGACTAATTTAATAGTCTATTAGTCGTTACTTTATAGTATATGGAGTCAGAGGGTAGTCAAGTTGAAAGTTAGAATGGCGTTCTGCTAGCTTTTTAGGCAATTTGGAGTTTAGCTAATGTTTCAGCTACATGCTAGACATTTTGGCTAATTTAGGATTCTTTCAGGTTTTTAGGCTATTTTCGCATTTAGCTAATATTTTAGCTGGCTATCAGCTTCAGTATTTTCAGCTTACAGCATTCACATTAGCATTATCACACTAATGCTATATATCTAGTTTTTAGTTAGTTTAAAGCTAATGATGGTTAAGATGTGTTCTTTACATCCAGTTTGCCCATGACCCGATTAGTGGAATAATCGAACAAAAAAATCTGTGATTAGTCGACTATTAAAATAATCGTTTGTGGCAGCCCTACCTGTTACCTGCACTGGCTCCTCCTTGATCTAAACTGCAGGTGACGGTTCCTGGTTTCACTAATGACTCCAGAACTTTCATCTGAGCCGCATTAAACTGTTTCTCCAGCAGAGCGACCTGTTAAAGGAGCTGCATGAAGATTCTTCGTTTATTTTGACCTGACAGCTGCAGATGAAAATGTCGTCGGTCTGGCGTGGAGCTGGAAATCTCCAGCTGAGCTTTTCAGGACCCCAAGATTTGATTAGCGGCCCATCTGCCCGTCACAGATAAAACTGCAGGAAACGTCTGGATTCGTTGAGCTGTCTGTGACGTTTTTGTGTCATAGATGTTTGTGTGTCACTGCAGACCGGCAGCAGGTAAACCTCTAATCAGACACATTAAAGCGGAGCAGACGATCTTTGTGAAGGTGACGTTCAGGAGACGACCTGCAGCGCCGTCGTCTAAACTGAGGAGACGGCAAACATGGATTTAAATTCCTCCTTTGACAAACATGACTAAGAGCATCCTGATAAGAACATACCCAGTACTGAAATACAGTTTTATGGTTCTGAACAAGTCTTAAATATTACAGATTTATCCAATCTGTCCTTATTTAAAGCCAAATGCACCAAAAACGCTGAAACGATTAACTAAATAAAAGAAAAAGAAGGTCAAATATTGAAATAAGTCAATTCTCAAAACTGAGTACAGATAAAATTAAATTAACACTGAATACCTTTAAAATATTTGAAATTCTTACAAAAAAGATCAAGCTGACTTAAGTTTTTAAAGGCCAGGAGGAAGAACTGGATCTAAATCAGCGGTTTAAATGTTTTTTCTGGAGTGTTTTTGACCTGAACACATCAACCATCTGACTGAGAATATTGGTGAGATTTATCTTAATCCAAAGGGGTCCTACATAAGTGTAGACTGGTAGTCTTACACTGCTGGGTTGAGTTATTTTAGTTTGGGGTTTGATCTTGGTAGTCTTGATTAGTGGGCTTTATTTATTTTTTTTATTTAGGTAGTTTTGGTTAGGCAGCCCTTAGCAGAGAGCTGCTGACTCCGCCGGTCCACAGCTGGATCAGCAGTCTCCATGACTTATTTTATGTTTGGCCAAGGTCCCACTTCCCATTTGGTTTGTCGTTTTGTTTTAGCCAGGACACTAATTATTTCATTCTTGTTCTTTCATTTCAGGACACAGAATTTTATTTATTTAATAAACTGTGTTCCTTTTATTCTTATTGGTGTCCAGTTTTCGTTATTGTCCCCTTTTGTATTTTCCCCCTTAGACCAGAGCCAGGTTTACCCAAAGGGAACGTGACAATATTATATTAGTGTAATTATAAACAAAGACTTCAGTGGATGCTTTAAAACTTTTAATTATTTTTATTAAAAGAGTTTTACGTAATCTGGTGTTGCATCATGTTACACTTCCAGTTCTGTTTTTTTTTGTCCTGTTTGTTTTCTCAGACTCAGTCAGCTGATTGGTGGAACAGCTGGAGCGGATCAGCTGTCACCTGAACAGCTGATTGACAGGCGGACGTGGATACCAGAGGAAGAGAACGGGCAAGATGAGGCTGAACTGTTGCAAACAGTCCAGCTGGATGTCATGGGCTTGGGTTTTAGATCTGTAACAATTGGGGGCTCGTCCAGGATCTGAACCCCAAGCCTCTGCACATCACAGATTGTCCTCATCAAATCCAACTCACTTAATTTATTCTAAAGGTCAAATGCAAGCTCTTAAAGGTCACTTCCTGGGGCTTTTTTGGACCAAGTCTCTTTAAAAATACATATTCATATCAAACATTTCTTCACTTAGGATGTGAATTGGTTGTAAAAATCCAGGAAATCTGTTTTTTGTGATTGCACAGTAAATTATTTGAAGAAGAAAACCCTAAATCTTCCCCGTTTTACCCGCTCCCTTAATGTGAATTTCATGACGTTTTAAAACATTATGCCATAAAGCCACGAGTCTCTTTAAATGTTTTAAAATATATTTTACGGAAAAAATGAAGTTAAGAAAAGGTTTGTGGTGTTTCAAGAACACCAAGAAACAAACATTTTGAAGGAAAAATAAACTATCTTGCCTATTTTCTATGTAAGAAAATAAGGCTTTTTATCAAACATCTGTATTCATTTGCATATCAGAGAGGCTTTAAGATAATAACGCCACTTATCTACGTTTATTCCAGGCTCGTGCACTTATCACCTGTGCGCAGTAAAGCATCACCGGGATGTGATCCCGCCCGTTTGGTGCAGGAGTCGGGTTTCTGCAGCTGATGTTTGGGCCGCATGGAGCCCCTCAGCAGCGCTGCAGGACCACAGAAGCTTCCCGGATCAATAATGCAAGCGAGACGCTTTTACTGGAAGGGCGCGCGCATGCAAACTAAAAGCCTCGCGCTCCTTCGGTTGATATCAGCCCGAGAGCACGGAGAGGATTCACACCTGCCGAGGCGTTTCATTCACACAAAACTGTCACTCAGACTTCACGAAAACTCACCTGTGACCGGAAGTTGGTGTGAATTAGCAGCTATCGCTGCAAACAAGCTAGCGGGATCGCGCTGCCTGATTCCAGGCGCTGTTTACACGGAGGTCACCCCCTCCAGCACTACCGTGTTCCCGCTCCAGGCTGCTAGAGCAAACATTCCCGGCGTTAACCCGGGTTAAAGAGTTCTAGCGCCGCCGTTCTCCTTGTAGCTCCCGTCTCTGGTAGCTGCGGAGCCTTTAGGCCGCTCCGGCAGCTGTTAGTTTACATGTTTTTGTTACCCCCCTCTCACCAGCTTGACCCACATTTGACCGACCCGCTACCCCCACACACACGGATGAAAACAGCCCGTCTGAACGCAGAAAATGCTCACCCTAGTCCGGCTAACTCCCAGCAGCCGCCGCTCGTTCCCAGCCGGAGCACTGCTTGCTTTTTTCCCAGAGGAAACGCTGCTCCCGAATCCCCGTTTTCCAGCGGAAACGCTCCTTCTCCGTCAGTTCGTTCGTCCAAAGCTCCCGCTGGACACGCGCGTGGATTCTGCGTTACCTAATCCCGACGTTTCCGCGACACGAGCGGCAGTTTCTGCCATTTCACAGCGACGCCGTCCGAACCTTCCGATGTTTCAGCGGCAGCGGCGGCGCACGAGCTGCATCGGAGAGCGCATGCGCGGTTGTCCAAAGCGGAAGTGGCGCTTCCGCAACTTTTTCAAACTCCGCCCACAGACGGGATGGTGAAGCATTAAAAGGAATTTAGAACAGATTTTTTTTCTGTTTCTAATAAACAAATAAAAAATATTTTACATAAATAGTACCAAATTTCACTGGGACTTGACATTTATGGATACAAACTGGGATGAAACTTGGTTTCCAATACTGTTTAAAAAATAAAAAAAGCAAAATAAATACATATCCTTAAAAAAAAAAAAAACGTTATTCAGATTTATTCTAGATGTGAACCAGTCGCGTACATTATGAGGAGAAAAACTGACATTTGTTTATGAATTACCTTGAATTTGTTTTTTATATCAATAAAAATTGCAAATACATATGTGATATAATTGATTTTGTTTTTGGAGAAATTTAATTCAAAACGAAAATTAAAAGTTAAAACGAAAAACACTTTTGCATGACTTAATGCATTAATCACATTAAAGTGAACAAAAAAAGGAATTTCATCAAATGTAATTTTTTAAAAGGTAAAAAAACTCTAGCTTATTATTTTTTGTTGTTTTTGTGGTGTTTCTGTACTGTCCCGAACATTTGGATTTTTTTCTTTCACACTTTTTGTTTTAGTTGTTTCTGAATATAATTTATTGAATAAATACAATTAATTCATAAACGTTGCACAAAACCGTCATAAAATACAAATAAAAGTTGCAATTTTTTATCATAATCATTCTTATTGTTGCAATTATTAAAATTATTTTATATTAATATTGCATGTATTATTTTTGTTCAATATTTTTTGTTTCTTTTTACTTAAAAATAAGCTAGATAAATCCAGAAACTGCAAACATGACAGCAGATTTCTGTTACATCACATCCATTTACAGTTCTTTTTAAATCTGTCATCACTGATAAATGTATTTCAAATCATTTAAATTTCCTGTTATTTTACTTGTGAAACATTCCAAATGTTCTAATTTTGGAGTTTACAAAATTTTGCGATGCTGTCAAACAGACGGTTAAACCTGTGAGGTTCTGCAGACTCTGGGCCAGGTGAAGCATGGCTGCAGTTGAAACATCAGATTAACACCGTCCTGTCTGCAGTGGATTGGCCCTTTGCTGCCCCATCTGCCTCCAGCTCGCCCTGCAAATCCAATTATGTTCTTACTGTAAGTTCCCCCCCAGCTAAAAATAGTAGAAAATGCCAGAAAACGCAGAGGAGCAGGGCCCGAGGTGCGAGTGCAGAGGAAGGGATGTAACCGAGCTGATTGGATCTTTGGTGGGGGGCATGATGGAGGCCACGGTGCCTGATGAGCTGTCATGACGGACAGCGGTGAGGTGACGAGGAGGGAGCTGGTGGGAGGAACGGCAGCAGGAGATGCGTAAGAGGAGGAAGGATTAGAGTTCAGTGTGCCGGATGTTTGAGGGAACTTAAGAAGAATCTCCTCGGGAAGCGGAGAACACAAGGTAAGCTGCATGAAATGTTCTTCAGCTTTTACCTCCTGAAACCATCATCAAATTTGGTTTCTTCTCCAAGCTTGTATTTCTGTTCCATCTCCCTGTAAGTCACATGTGTCAAAGTCGAGGCCCGGGGGCCGGATCCGGCTCTTGGGGTAATTCTATCCGGCCCTGAAGATCCTTTTATTTTATTGTTATTAACGATGTTATCTTGCACTTATTTCTAACTTGTATAATTTTGACAAAATATGTTTTCATGGAGAGTAAAATATTGAAAGTTATTTCAAGTTTAATTTGATTTTTTCTGGAGTAATATTCCTACCTTTTTATTATTCATAATTATGTGTAAAATTTACGGTTTTAAAGTTTTAAACATTTGCATTATGCTGACTTTTTGGACTATTTTGGCATTTATTAAGGTTTTTAGGCTATTTTAGAGTTTAGCTAATATTTCAGCTACATGCTAGCTGTTTTGGCTAATTTAGGCTTTTTTCAATTTTTTTAAGGCTATTTTGAAGTTTAGTTACTTTTTCAGCTACATGCTAGTTGTTTTGGCTAACCATTTTTTTTTTCGGTTTTTTTTGGCATTTAGCTAATATTTTAGCAATCCGTTTCAGAGTTTTCAGATATTAGCTTCAGTGATTTCAGCTATTAACATAAGTATCTTCAGCTATCAGCACTAGCAAATTCAGCTTATAGCATTCAAACTAGCATTTTCCCAGGCAATGCTATTTATCTTGTTCATAATTATGTTAAAAAGTTACGATTTGAAATTTTTCAAATTTAGTTTTTGTGTGTTCAATAAATGTTTATCCTGATCGGCCCTGACCTAAGGTGTGTTTTGGATTTTGGCCCCTTAAGCGATTGAGTTTGACACACCTGTTGTAAGTGATGCCATGACTCCTCAGTTTATTTGTTTGAATTCAGTTTTCCAGCTCTGTTGTTACCATCTTATCCTTTTATGACATTTAGGAACTTCCACAAATGAGCAGTTATCGGTAAATCCTCAGTAGGTTCTAAAACTTCGGATTTGACAATCGGCTGTCAAATTAGCACAAATAAAAATCAATAGAAGTAAAGAAAAGTAGGTTTTTCAAGTCAGAAGGTTAGTTTTATAACAGGTTCCAGTTGGTATCTTAATAAACTGAATTAGTTGATTAGTGCACTTAAATCTGAACGTGATAAAGTTGCTGTTTAAATTGTGACAAACACATCTTTAATCCTCTAAAGCCCACTTCATCAAATAATTGACAGAAAAATCTTTTTTTCTCCTAATATTTAAATATCAATCATGATACGTTGTGCGGCTTGAAAAAATATTATTTACGGGGGGAAAGCACCTTATTTAGACTTTGTCTTAAATTTGATCCACACATTTTTAACATGGTGAAACTGTTATACACAATTAATTATCAACAAATGTATACATTTCTCAATACAGCAAGTAGTCATTTAAGAAAAGAAAATAACAATAGCTGAGCTAATCTCAACCTAAAGTGTTGAAAATTAGCAAAATATTTTCCCTCCAAAACTGCTTTTGGGTGTCACGGGTGCAGCCATTTTGAAATGAGCAGGAGAAGCCCTTCTACTGCCTCTAGTGGAAGGATAATGTACTGCACTGTAGAAAACATGGACGAAGTCACAGACGATGGGTTTTTAAGGAAAGTTTTGATTAATGAGATGGGGGTCTCAGAATTACGTGTATCAAATATGATACAAATGGTTATACAGGATTAATGTAACGTTTCATAACGAAAACAGAGAAGAGATCTTTTTCTCTGAAAATCTGAACCCTTCATTAAATAATTTCCCTCTTGATTGAGTCTCACATCAAATCAAAGTGTCGGTTGGAAAAAGCTGAAACTGTTTCCTTCAAACTGCATCAAACAAAGAGAGCGTCCCGGCTGTCTCCTTCTGTCCTTTGATCCTCCCACAACACCTGACGGGGCGTTTCCACCGACTCCAAAGGTGTTAAAAGACAGAATCTCCGTGTCAGCGCGGCGCTCTCCAGAGTTAAAGCTCAGCGGTTTATTTCAGTCGTCCACCGGCTCCTAACTCTGCTGGGACATTTGCTGCGGTTTATTTTGAATCTCTTGATCTGGTCTGGAAAGGCGCTGCCATTGGCTGCAGCTTTTTAAGCCTGTAAGCAAGAGGAGGCGCTGAAGTCCAGATACAGGCGGCCAACAGTAGAATATCCTGACAATTTACAAAATAAAATGCTTCATTTTCTCTTTATAATGTAAAGTTAAGAAGTTTGCACTTTTCCCTTTTTACTGCAGCAAAAATCTGGAAGTTTTTCTTTATTTTTTCTGTCTTGTCCCACCTGTTGAGGTTAGATTTTGAGGTTTAAATTCAAATTTAAACCACGAATGGCACAGAGTGTCCCTTAGATGCCACCATCTCACGTCCCATCAACCGTTGCCACATCTGCCATTATTGGCTGAGCAGCTGCATCAGACCCTTCCCCTCCCCCCTCTTTGGCACCTAGTCAGAGCTGGGTGAGACAAATTCATAAAAAAAAAAAAAAAAAAAACTTTTTTTCAAAAAGGCGGCTTAAGAGTTGGTTTATCTCCATAGCAACCATTTTATTTTTTGGTGGTCTGGGGGTGACGAACACATTTATGTAATTTTTATAAGAATCGGCAAAAGTAAATTTTTGGATTTCCTTAGCAACTGAGGTTTTGGTAAAAATTACGAAATGCTACTTTTGCTACTTTAAAAAACAAATTCCAACATTTTCCCCAAAGTGATGCTTGAGGAGTTAGGAAGAATTAGATTAAAGAGAGCATCGGTTCTTTCTGCCTTTTACTGAACCAGACTGAGAGGAAACCTTTGGCGTCGTCGTTATCAAAGCTTCATTGATTTCTCGGCTCCTAGTGATCTAGAAACATGTCTGTGAGGCCTCAGATGAGATGAAGGAGGTTGAGGTTTCTTTTATTCCATGATCCTGTTAAAATCCAGACAATCTAAATTAATTTGATCCATTTGTCTGTTTGGACCAAAACTGAATCCAAATTTTATTATTCAGAATGATGTTAAAAAGTTACCATTTTAAAGTTTTAAAAATGGGCATTCTAAGAGCTTTTTGGACTATTTTGGCATTTACTAAGATTTATTTGGCTGTTTTGGAGTTAGACAAATATTAACAGGCTAGCGGTTTTGGCTAATTTAGGCTTTTTTGATATATTGGAACCTAGATATATCGGAACCTGGATGTATCAGAACCTGGACCTATTAGAACCTTGATGTATCGGAACCTGGCAGAGCGGCTTAGGCAGAGGCGGGCTGGGACAGCTTTGCGATGGACACTGAGAGCCGCACCGACTCAGAATGACAAACTGAATGGATTGAAGACCAAGATTGATGCTCTTTTCATCCATGTGTATCGAAGTCTCCCTTGGGAAGCTGGAAACCATCTCAGAGTGAATTACAGCTCGACTTGGAGGACACCAAAAAAATTGACCTGATCATTGAATATTCCACCATAAAGCAGCACCTGGACATTCAGCAGGCAGAAGCTACGTCTGCCTGCGCCTAAGCAATCATCTCCAATCAGGAACTCCAGAGCCAAGGAGACACTCCCTTGGACTGAACCAACACAATCCGCTGAAAGTGTGAGAGCCCGTTGTCACGGAAACCTGCATTCCTCCAATCTCCATGACCCTTTCCTTAAATTCAACACCTTGCTGACTCTCTTTTCTTCCCCCCTCTGACTGTCCCGTAGAGCGCTGTGCGATGGCGTGTGGGGGCTGCCAGGCTGGACGTGTCCGTTTGTTTGAACCTTTTGTCTGTTACATCAATGTGCTTTTATTTTGATGTATTTTTGTTTGTACTTCAATCTATTCCGATCTACTGCGACACAGATCGAAGATGCAGGATTTTAGACATCATTCCTGTACCCTCATGTCTTTTCTGGGCGTTTAGCACGGCAGATTTGCGTGACTGCTGCGCACCGTTGGTCTTGTATTGTATGTGTTGTCCGCCAGATTCACTTGGGATTAGTAAAGTATAACTGATTGATTGATTGTATCTTCCCAGCAGGATGGGCACCTTTGTGACCCTGGCAGAGGTGTTGGAGGCCCGGGGCTCGCCGCTCGAGGAGGAGGAAGTCTGGTGTCTGCTGCTCGCCACCACAGAAGCCTTACTGGACATCTCCAAAACAGGTGAACCCCTTCACCCTTTCATCCAGTTTTTGGTTCAAGCTTCAAACCCCGGTGACCAGTTTGGATGCCCGCTCCCCGTTTAGGTTCAGGTAACATGTGCAGCGTGCTGAGCCCCGGCTCGGTGCTGCTGTCAGCCAACGGGAGTCTGGCCTTCAAGAGCTGCACTCGCTACGAAGACGTGGCGTCCTTCACTGCCCCGGAGCTCCAGCAGGGTCTCTCCACACCCAGCAGAGCCGGCGCCGAAAAGGTCGGGGAAGTTTCAGTGTTTTATGGTCGTCACTTCTACTTCACGTCTGCACTTCAGAGAACTTTAACCCTCGGGGTCCAGATGACCCCACCCTTACATTGAGGAGTTATCCCTCACATGACAAGGGTGGGCAAGACTTCCACCTTTGTCATGTGGACAAGGGTGGAAGGGTTAAAAGGAAGTCACGTTTGGACCCAGAATAACTTCATTGGTCTACAGACAACAAAGAATTCAGAGCTGAAAATGTTTTTTTTTTTCAATAAAAACCAGAGAAATTCTCCTATTTTGTTTAGTAACCAATGTTGATGCTTGTCAGGAACAAGTCAATAAACAAAAACAGGAATTCTTGCTTAAGGTCCACTGAAAAGAATCTTTTGTACGTTGCAAAAACTCCTTTTAAAACTGACCTTTTAGTCTCCCCGACTCTGGAACGACCTCCCTCTGTCTCTGCGGTAGATGGACTCAATCGAGTGTTTTAAAAGTCAAGTTAAGACATTTTTATGCAGAATAGCTTTAATTTGACTTTTTAAGAATCTTTTACTTGTGTTTTACTTGCTTGTCTGAGTACGTTTTATTAGGTTTTACCTGGTTTGGCTTTCTGTGTCTTTTCCTCTACTAGTGAAGCACTTTGTAAGTCGCTCTCTGAGAAAAAAATCTATAAAAATAAAGATGAACTCACTTACAAATATGTTTACAATTATAAAGTTTCATTCCATTCTTTTTATTTGGAACATTGTTCATGAAAACTTTTTGCGGTTGTTGGCATTTGGTTTTGATCACTTAAAGATGCTAACTTTAGATGCTCTGAAATCCAGCTGTAGTTTGGTGATGTGAAGGTTGATCCTGAAAATCTTTATTACAAAGTCAGTAAGTAAGTAAATTAGTCAACAACAAAACACTTTACGGAAAATGCGAGTTGGAATAATATCAAGAGGGGAGGAAGAAGGCTTGATCTTTAACCCCGAGAGTTTGAAAATTTAAGTGTATCTAACACAATTTGACAACGTCTTTTTGTGCTTCTCAGATGGTTGTGTACTCACTGGGGATGACTCTTTATTGGTGCGTTGACTATCATCTACCTCAGAACCAGGTGCGCTCCGTTCTCTTCGCCTCCTCCCTCCGTTTTCTGTGTTCGTCACGATCTTCCCTCTTCCCAGCCGGTTCAGATGAGTCCTGAACTGGAGAGTTTACTACTGAGCATGTGCGAGGACGTGGCGGTGAGGAGGACGGACCTGCTGACGCTGTTAGAGACCTGTGAGCTTCACCACAAGACCTCCATGCTGCCGCCGGCCGAACGGCTCATCAAGCAGCTGGTGGACGACGTCTGCAGAAACTCGGTGAGAGATGCGGTTCGCTCTGAAGAGTTCTGAAGTTCTTCTCGGTCCTCTGAACATGGTCCCTTTGTCTCCAAAGGTCGATCTTGTATCCATGGCTGAGAATGGATCTCCACTGACTGACCGCAGCCAAGTGGTCCGGGACAGATTGCACAGTAAGAATCAGAATTAAAACGATGGAAGCTGGAGTTTCTTGGTGGTACATACTGAGTAGAGAGGTCTGTTTGACAGGAAGCTCTTTCAGTAACTCAACATGGTCGCTGAAGAAGAAAATTCCCAGAACGTACTCGGGAGTCTGTTATCCATCCGAATCCTCAGGGTACGTCACATTCCCTAAAACGGTCCATTAAGCTGTCATAGCATACATCAGAGATCTGACCTCCAGTGAGTGGAAAACTCATTCTCCGCAGGATTCCCGCCGGAGGCCGAATCAGGGACAGCTATCCCAGCTGGCACCACCTGAACCGCAGCCCCTGTGGTCCCTACATCGACGTCAATCGAACCCCCAACTCAAGATCGCTGACGCAGTTTGAGTCCACAACCAGCCTGAACGACAAGAAACTGAAGGTGAGTCGGATCACAGTCGTCGTCACACTCTCCACCACTTCTATAAGAATACAAAAATGATCTTCGAGAAGATCTGGATCTTTGGTTTGGTTTGTCTTTTGGACGACTTGTTCTTACTCTTAATTTCCTCTTTCGTTCATGAGTTTGGCTTCCACCCTTCTTTCTAGCCTTGTATTAGTGTACTGGACGTGTTTTCTCAGGTTTAATTCTTGTGTGTATTTGCTGTACCAAATTTAAAAACACTTCCAAAACATGAAAACCAGAACAAATTTTGTTGGCTTCAAGTCACCATTTGGTTATTTTAAACTCACTGTTAGTATCAATAAAAAAATACTTGTGTGCTTTCAGAAAAAAACTTGTCTTTTTATACTCTAGAAACCTTTATACATCACTTAAACACCTATACTTTGAGGTTTTCTATACATAAATGTATATGAAGAAACTTCTGTCCAAAACTGCCAGCTAAACTACAGACAAAAGAGTAACTCCTCATGGTGGTGGGAGTGTAATAGTATGGGGTTGCTCTGAAGCATCAACAGGAAGCCAAAAGTCATCTGTCAGAAACTCTGACCATCAACTTCATGCTCAAAAGCACTTGGGTTGTGCTGTAGGACAATCCAAGCAAAAATTAAGAAACAGATTGTCAGATTGGAGTCAGGTGAGCAACATCAGGGGACTGTGCGCTGGGGATGCTGGGAGGAGTAGTGAGTTTAGTACTCTGGAGATGGCTCCGGCCAGTGACCAGAGGGGAGACAGAGCTCTGACTCCTGACAATAGTAGACCTAGTTGTCCTCTCGTAGGGTCAGGTAGCTCTAAACACCTTTCTCAAAGTGGTCTTCTTCTTTGTAGGACGTAGGTCCAGAGTTTACCAAAGTGCTGGATGAGCCAACGACTGTTTTGGAGCTGCCTGGATCCATCCTGGTGAGTCTTTGGAGTAAAAACAATAACGAGTATGCATCCAAGTGTTGGAATTGTTGTCCTTTAGGAGATAATTGTTCTGAGATTGTTCTTTCTATCAGTGACTATTATGGATCAAAGTCTTAGACCCTTTTTATCTCTAGTAGAAACCCTATTTCTTGTTTTTGTTGGGTGATACTTTACTTTTTGAAATGTGTCCTCCATCTTCAACAGTCAAAGAAAGGAAAGAGTCCGAGCACCCTCAGAGAGCTGAGTGTGGTGATGCCAAACGGACAGACCATCACGGTCAAGTGTGACGTGAAATCCCGAGGAGGAGACGTCTTCGACATGATTGTGGCTCACTCAAACCTTGGGGAACATTTTTACTTTGGCCTTGCTTACATTGATGGTAATAAGACTTACATTAGTCACCGAGCAATAGTAGAAAGGTGTCAAACTCCAGGTCTCGAGGGCCACATGTTTCCAACTAACCTGCCATTGAAGCTTCGTATTGGTAAAAACACACCTGATCCAGGTAATCCGGCAGGATTTCTAACACAAACCAGTAGGATACCAGCCCTCGAGGCCTGGAGTCTGATCAACAATTTCTGTTGTAAGTTTGATCAAATTGGATCTTTGTAAGTTGAAGTCATTCCACTGAAGTTCTTTCTTCTTTCTTGTCTCTGATCTTTGGTCAGATAATGAGTTTTTCTTTGTAGAAAACGACACCAAGATTTGCAAAGTTGCTCCAGACAGCTGGAAAAAAGTGCCTACCACCACCTTTGTCCTTTTCTTCAGGATCAAATTCTTTGTCAACAACGTCTCTCTTCTTTTGTAAGTTTCTCTCGATGCTTTGAGCTGATGGTGACCGAGTGAAGAATCAGATTTGACCTCCTTTAACTTTTTAAAGAGAAAGCATTTGCTAAACCAGAGCAATGAAACAGTTGGTGATGTTGTCAAACGAAGAACTGAAGCGTAATCTCTTCCATCAGGCACAAACAAACCCGTCACCAGTATTACCTTCAGTTTAGGAGAGACCTTTTAGAAGACAGACTGTCCTGCCACGAGGAGACGGCTCTGTGCCTGGGGGGTCTAGCCCTGCAGACAGAGTATGGAGACTGCATGCCTGAGGTTGTACATTAAAAGAAAGATATATGGTTGGTGTTCGTGTCCAGCATAGTTTCTTTGTAGTTTTTGTTTGTTGAATATGAATAGTTCCCAATCCAGTAGAACATTGTTCTATTAAATAGAACCATGTCTGTCAGTGATCCCACAGATGAAACAGAATCCTGTTTTTAAAATGTTTGCAAGAACTATCAAGTTTGGTGTCAGTAGAACACTTTCCAAACATCTGAACCTCTCAGGCGTTCACCTCACTAATCTGTGTTAGTTTGTAATTATTTGGGAGGGAAATATTTGAGAGCATGTCCAAGAGTGTCCCTCTTTGGTGAAGGGTGTTTTCAAACTGAACAGATTTGGTTTGCTTAAAGTCAACCAGTTGTTCATTTCTCCCAATAATCCAGAGATAATTTCAAACCTTAGACAAGGGTCTCTAAACTTATTCTTGGGGGGGGCATTACCTGCAATAATGCTAGTATGAATGCTGTAAGCTGAATGTTGCTGCTAAAGTTTTTAGTGCTAAAAGCTGAAAATACCAAAATTGATAGCTAAAAATGCTGAAGTTGATAGCTGAAATGGCTAAAGCTAGTAGCTGAAAACACTAAAGCTAATATCTAGCTAAAATACTAGCGAAATGCCAAATTAGCCTAAAAAAAATCAAAAAAATTCTAAATTAGCCAAAAAGCTAGCATGTAGCTGAAATATTAGCTTAACTCCAAAATAGCTTAAAAAACGGAGAAAAAAGCCAAAATTACCCAAAACAGCTAGCATGTAGCTGAAATATAAGGTAAATGCCAAATTAGCCTAACAAAACTGGTAAAATGTGTAATTTAGCCAAAACAGCTAGCTTACAGCTAAAATATTATCTAAGTTTCAAATTAGCCTAAAAAAACTGAAAAAATTCTAAATTAGCCCAAACAGCTAGCATGTAGCTTAAATATTAGCTAAACCCTAAAATAGCACAGAAATCTGTAGTAACTGTCAAAACAGTCGAATTTAGTTGTATGTGAACATTGTACACAGAAGTGGAGAGGCTTCATTAGCTAAAATAAAATGGAAAAATACAGTAGTCAACACTTCTACCTTCTTCTGTTTTCTTCTGGTTGGTGCTCCTTTGAGACCCCGATTTTGTTTTCAGTGTTGACAAATGAAGCAAAGAAAAACGTTTACGTTTTCTAATTCTTACACGTTCAGTTCTGGATTATTCTACTCCAAAAGTCACCAGTGAAACTAATTTGGGACTAATTTAAGACAGGAAGGAGACATTCCTGAGACTCTGGGAGAGTTTGCACAAATTAAATGTTTGGAAACACAATGATTCTAAACCAAATATTGTTTTACTTTAGGAATAAATACTCCTAGTGAATCTCAGTCCTTTGTAGTCTCCTAACCTTTAGCTTCAATGACGTTGAGCACTTTGATGTGTTTATTCGAGGTCGTGCTTTGCTTCGTTCAGGTGTACGGTCGTAATTACTTCCGGCCGGATCAGTACGTCTCCAAGAGCGTGATGGAGAAACGTGCCTTACCTTACGTTCAGGCGGAGCTGCTGCGGCATCACGCCAACAACGCTCAGATGCTCGCAGACGAATCGGAGCTGGAGTTCCTGAAGGTGCTGAACCGACCCTTCAGGTGCGTCTCTGGAACTGGTAAAGCCAAAGCAACGCCCGCTCTGCTCTGCCTCAGGTGTGCCAGCAGCTACCGGAGTACGGAGTCTTCTTCCACCGAGTGATGCGCGACAAAAAGCCCTCAGACGGCGAGATCATCCTGGGCGTTTGTGCCAAAGGCGTCAGCGTCTACGGGGTGAAAGACGGCTGCAGATTCACGGCTCAGAACTTCTTCTGGAGGGAGACGGCGACCATCTCCTCGAACGTGAGTGACCTTCCTGTTAGAGGAAGTTCTCGTCCCCAAAGTAAGACCTTCTTCTGTGTTTCTACAGAGGCGGAAGTTTGTTATCGAGTGCCGAGGAAGCAAGAAGAAGTACACCTTCGTCACCGACAGGTCAAAGGTCGCCCAGTACCTTTGTAACCTCTGTTCATCTCAGCACAAGTTCAACAACGAAATGAACTCTCGCCAGCTGAGCCACAGTCTGGTCTCAGGTCAGTGAAGGTTGAACTCCGGAGTGGAAGTCCCACTTTTGCTTCTGAACAAATACGCCAAACCGTTCACAATCAACACATCAAATGTGCCTCTTTTAATGCAAGTCAAATTCAAAGCTCAATTCTTGTTAAAAAATGTGCTCATAAAGTAGACGCTCCGGACATGTGGGAGGAGCTACCACCAAGGTGACACCTGATCACTGGGTGAGAGCTTTCATCACAGTCTCACTCCCACCTTATCAAATATGGACGTTTGGTTTGGTCGTCTCTGCGTCACTTTTCTCATCGTTTTTTGATGTGCTGGCTGGTCGTGAAATCAAAGGTCCACAACCCTCGGTACGCGGTACCGGACGAGGTACTGTACACATACTGGTCCGGCTAATACATGGCCAGTACTGGGACACGGTGCCTATACCCTAACCTGGAACCGGTTCACATCCAGACCCGGTTTGCATCTGGTACCTGTTCAGGTCTGGTACCCTAACCTGGTACTAGTACCCTAACCCCAGCCTGGAACGGTTCACGTCTGGGCCCGGTACTGCATCCGTTGCCAGGCTAGAGTTAGGGTTCCAATACCAGGTTAGGGCGATGGACCCGACACACACAGTGCCCCCTAGTGGTTGTAAGAAATAACCACCAAAGGGGACTGGTTGTTGGTGGGAATATTTAAGTATTTTGATTTTATATTTAATTTTTACCAAAAAAGGAAAAGAGAAAAATCACATATTAGTCGCACTCCTAGCCAAACTATGCAAAAAAAAAAGATAGCACTGAAGATCCTTTCTGTTTCCAGAGGACAACATCGTGCAGTACGCGGCGGCGTGCCGGGCTCAGAGCAGCCCGCTCAAGTCCTTTTCCTGTTCAGAGACGCCACAAGATGACAGTGGTCAGACCACACCCCGGGAGGAGTCTTTGACCAAGCTGTGTGATGACATCACAGCCAGGATCGAAGCGCGAGTGAAGCAGCAAAGGTGGATCACTTCAACAACTCCAGTAAAGTAGTATTAAACAAATGATAAGTGTAAGGACACCAGGTTGACTCGGTGCTGTAGTTTGATTATTCCAGAGCAGAAAATGACTTAAAGGCTCGACTGTAACCGATGCCTGATCAAAGGTAGACCAGGCCGGATCGAGCACCTGAGCACAGGCTGCAGGAATCTACAGGGTGCCACAGGAAGCTGCGGGAATCTGCAACAATCTGCTGCTCCCTGCAGGAAGGAAGCTGCAGGAAAATACAGGAAGTTGCAGAGACATGCAGGAAGTTCTAGCAGGAAGCTAAAGGAATTTGCAGTAAGCTGAAAAAAGTTGTAGGAAGCTGGGAGAAGTTGCAGGGTGTGGAGGAAGTTACTGAAAAAAATATAGGAAGCAAGAGGAAGTTGGGAGCTAGAGGAAGTTGCAGGAAGCTGAGGAAATCGCAATAAGCTGAAAAAAGTTGCAGGGAGCTGGAAGAAGTTGCAGTAAGCTGAAAAAAATTGAAGGAAGCCAGGAGAAGTTCCAGGGAGGTGGATGAAGTTGCAGAGAGTGGTAAAAAATTATAGAAAGCTGGAGGAAGTTGGGAGTTAGAGGAAGTTGCAGGAAGCTGAAGGAAGTTGCAGGAAGCTGGAGGAAGTTGCAGGGGGTGAAGGAAGCCAAAGACAGTACGGAAGGAGCTGAAGGAAGCTGAAAAAATGGCAGGTGACTTGGGAGTTCCAGGAAGCTGAATGAAACTGCAGGAAGTTGAACAAACATGAATCCAAATTGCCGTTGTGTTTTTCTAACCACTTTTTTAAAAACGTGACATTTTCCTCTTGAACGTGTTGAACGTGCAGCACCTGCTCCAGCAGTCAGCGCAGCAGCATGCTCTCACCTGCCTGTTCCCAGCGGAGCGGGTCAGAACTGCAGTCTGGATCACCTGCAGCCAGAGGTGAGAAGCATCAGCGTTATTTAAACTGTTTTCAGGGGAAAGTTTCACCAGAGTCGGATCTGACTCCAGTGATTTGAGGCGATGTCAGGACTCACCTGAACACCTCACCTGTCTGTTCACAGACACGCCCACCAAACTGGGCGCCGCCTCAGAGAGAGAAGTCATCTGTGTTACTTTAAAGAAAGACCCGAAGCTCGGCCTCGGTAAAATGATCCCTCTCTTTACTCATTAATATATTAAAAAGAGTTCTGATTTTAGACATTTATTAAATTTCAAAGGTAGAGTGTGTTTTTAGATAAAACAGTTATTAAGTGATACTTTTCCTTATTTGATTAAAAATAGAAAATAAATCATATTTGGGACTCGATCTCTGCAGGAATCGTCATCGTGGGCGAGGACACGGTGGGCCGGTACGACCTGGGCATCTTCATCGCCTCCATCGTCCCGGGCGGACCTGCTGACAAGGACGGACGCATCAAAGCGGGTAGAGCAGCACAGGGACAGAGGTCCTTCTGACCTCAGAAACCAGCTTGAACTCTGACCTTTGGCTGCAGGCGGTCGCCTCATCTCGCTGGACCACGTCAGCCTGGAGGGCGTGACCTTCAACGAGGCGGCAGAGGTCATGCAGAACAGCCCTGAGGAGGTGCAGCTCATCGTCTCGCAGCCTAAAGGTGCGTGGATGTGGACCCGGTGACTTATAATTATGACGACGCTGTTTTTAGAAAAATCAGCTAAGACATAGTTTCTGTAGAGTTGATTGGAAACTGATCTGAGTTGTGGGCGGGACTATCGGTGTTCTCGTCTGCTCCCGATTCACTTTTTAAATAAAGAAATACTCAAAAATGCAAGTTTAGTTTTCTTTTCTTTATACATGTCCTCCCTCATCAGAAAATGCTGTAAAACTGCAATAAAATCACAAATTTTAATCAGAGTGGGACATCAAAACTATGACAGAAATACAAACGTCTGTGTGATTTCTGTATCAGTCGTGATCCGAGTCGGACTTTAAAACTTTTCTTTCCCTCCTGAAGTTCCAGTCAGTCCCAACTGCTCCCGCTCTCCGGTTTTGGGGAAATACGAGCCTCAGACTCCGACGGACGGACGCTCGGCCAACGAGAGTTCGGAGGAATTCGTGTCGGCCATGATGACGCCGAAGAGCGGCCACCGGCTGAACGTCCCTCAGGAGGCCCGAGTCCAGAACTCGCAGGTACTCGGGTCACTGACGCTAGGATCTTTCTCAAAGTAACTTTGTTTTTTTGTTGTTTTTATTTTAATTTATTTATTTATTTATTTATTTGGGGGCGGGGCTACAACCCTCAGATCAGTTTATGTTAATGTTCCTGCACGTTAAACAAATGCATTTTTGATCAAATTAATGAACACAATTAAGACAAATGAACTAAAATGATGTTTATGTGTCTGAATATGTTTCATTTTTTTTACTGACTCAGTTGTTGTTGATTTAAATGTTTTTTTGGGGCCTTTTTTCCTCATTTGACCCGTTTGTCATTGATGGTCATTTGTTATTTTACCACATTATCTCCAATGTTCTTAAAATAAACTCAAACTTCCGTCATTAATCCTCCTAGTATCATCATAACGGGGTCATTGGTCTGAATCTCAAATTTATGTTTTTGTTTTTAACATTTTATCTTTTTCTCTGTCTTCGTTATTTAATTAAACATACACTCATTTTTGGAGTTTTTTGTTTTCATTCATTTATTTTCCATTCATCATTTCTAATATTTAGAGCACTTTTTTGTTTGTGTTAAACTCTTTGACAGACAGACATTTCTTCATTAGAATCTGTCATACTTGCACATTTTTGCTATTTTTTATCATTCCACTTCTTTACAGCTTTATAATAATAGAATAATAGATTTCTTTTACTCTTATATTAACATTTTCCATAATTTTTCAGAGCTTCAGGAGTTTATTTTCACTATTTTTTATAATTTTTCCTCCTTTCAGTTGTTTTTTCCTCATTTCCTTTAAGTGATGTTGATGTTTAGGGACATTAATTATATGGAGATATATCTAATGTTTCAGGCTTGATGTCCATGAACGGTTCCTCCTGTGATGTTTTCTGTTTTGTCTGAGTTTTCTTAACCATTTCTAAGTAAAATCGAGGTGAAACGTTGACGCCATCCTGCGTGTCCTCCAGGACGGCGTCTCTCTGTCCACGTCTCTGAACTCCGTCAGGCCGGAGGAGATCGCCGTGCAGCTCAAGAAGATATCCGGGAATCTGGGCATCAGCATCTCCGTGAGTGCAGGGTTTTAGTGAGAATCTTAATGTTAAATATTCTGTGTGTTTGCCTTCTGTACCAACACTGGTTATTATTCAGGCTTTGAAGCAGAAAGTTTCAGATTCGTTTGTTTGCTGATGACGCTCTTCTTTTCATTCCTGAGTCCTTATCACCATGAAGATCTAATAATGTTTGTTAAATTTTAGATCATTTTCAAGGAAGATTTGATCTTTTTATCCTTTTTGTTTCTCAGATCCAGATTTGTCATATTGTTTTTCAGGTTTTTAGGTATTTTAATGTGAATAATGTATCAACTTTTGCTTTTATTGACCGTTTTTGTCCCGCGGTCTTCATTAAAACTGGTTCTCAGATCGGATAAATGCTTGGACACATACCTTAAAGCACATGAATAGTAACTCTGATTGCTCAGGGAGGGGTCAACCCCAGCCTTCCTCATGGAGGGATCTACATCAAGAGTCTGGTTCCAGGAGGCGCCGCTGAGCGGGACGGACGTCTACATCCAGGTACCTCAGGAGGAGTTCACCATGTCTTCAGAAAACATTTAAAAGTATTAGATTTAGATTAGGAAAGAGCTGAAATGTTTTGTGTTGAGAAACGTTAAGACAGAAAACACGAGTTTGAAGCAAACGTTCGTGTGTTTGTTGTTCTCAGGGGACAGACTTCTGGAGGTGGACGGCGTGAACTTCAGCGGGTTGACCTACCAACAAGCCGTGGAGAGTCTGAGTCAAACTGACGAGGTGAACCGCCGCTCAACACGTTTATGACCTTAAAAAAAGAGAAATCAGACATTTTACTGAACACCAAAACTACCGGGGACTAAGAGAGGTGTGATTGTTTCCTTGTCTGTCCAAGATTTCCTTCATCTTTTCCCGAACAAACTTTAAATAAAAATGTTTGAATAGATTTCCATTCAGACACATTTTGCACCAAACCTCTTCCTACTGTAGGGGGCGACATACACTAGTGAGTAGGGGTGTGCCAAAATATCGATATTGCGATATATCGCGATATTTAGTCCTGCGATCGATTCTCGATGGGTTCTCACCAAG
>NC_050530.1:284370-292461 GCF_002922805.2 Oryzias melastigma
ACGGCGTGAACTTCAGCGGGTTGACCTACCAACAAGCCGTGGAGAGTCTGAGTCAAACTGACGAGGTGAACCGCCGCTCAACACGTTTGTGACCTCAAAAAAAGAGAAATCAGACATTTTACTGAACACCAAAACTACCGGGGACTAAGAGAGGTGTGATTGTTTCCTCGTCTGTCCAAGATTTCCTTCATCTTTTCCCTAACAAACTTTAAATAAAAATGTTTGAATAGATTTCCATTCAAACACATTTTGCACCAAACCTCTTCCTACTGTAGGGGGCGACATACACTAGTGAGTAGTAGAAGAAGAGGCCACACGGTCAGACGGCTCTGCAGAAAGTTTGTTTTTCCCTCAGGACCTGAGATGACAGACAAAACGCCAAAACAGGCTTCACTCACGGTTAAGCTGAGGGTTCAAAACCCGACAGATTGAACAGAAATCTGTTCGTTTTATGAGGTTGACTTGAAATCAGAGCTTCTCGTTTGAAGGTTCGCTGATTTTCCTGCAGGTGGTCGGCCTGGTGGTGGAGCGGGAGTCGGCCAACCTGCCCCGAGTCTCCGTGAGCGCCGAGTCCAGCAGCATCATGTCCAATCAGAGCCTGAGTCCGGCTCGCCGCCACCTCCGCCTCAACAGCAGCTCCACCATCAGCAACTCGCCGAGCTCCACGAGCGAGCGGACCAGAGACTTCAGCTTCGTCACCGACGGTGAGAAGTTCCAGTATAAGTCATGAGCTGCGACGGAGCAAACGCTGACGGTCTTCTTCCTCTGACGATGAAAGATCGACTTTTCCAAGAATAGATGCAAAGTTTTAAAGTAAATTTGGTTTAAAAAACTGCAAATCTTTGTTTTAGAGTAATTGTAAATCAATTAAAAATAAAAAGTAATTTTCAACACAAAAGCAGTTTTTAAAATTTGTGTAACGTTACATTTCTGCCAATAGTGGGTGCTTTTTAGCAACTTGGACCTTTTTAGCCCCGCCCACCTTTTTCTACAGTCGTTTAGGTCAGAAATGTCAAACTCAATAACTGTAAACGCTGAAGCTGATAGATGAAAATAGTGGTGCTGATAGCAAACTGAAATATTAGTGAAATGCAGAATTTAGCCTAAAAACCTAAAAGCCTGAATTAGCCAAAACAGCTAGCATGTAGCTGAAATATTAGCTGAACTCAGAAACAGCCTAAAAAAATCTTAGTAAATGACAAAATAGTCCAAAAAGCTGCAGAATGACAATTTTTAAAACTTTAAAACTGTAACTTTTCAACATAATTATAAATAATAAAAATGCAGGAATATTATTCCAGAATAAATCAACTTAAACCTTAAATAACTTTAATATTTTACTCTCTATAAAAATATATTTTGTCAAAATTATACAAGTAAGAAATAAGATAACATCGGGTCATTAATAACAATAAAATGATCTGGAGGGCCGGATCCGGCCCCCGGGCCTTGACTTTGACATGTGCTCTGGGTTTTTTCATTCACCAAATTCACACTGTTACATAAAATGTGAAACATCCAGATTCCGATCCAGCGATCCTCCTTCAGAGCTGTTGGTTTCGTTTGGACCGGATCCTAAGCTGCTCGGACTGAGCGGAAAACTTTAATGAGGAAAATCCGGGGAATCAAAGCCTTTGTTTGCATCGGAGTCTGTAAAAATAGTCCTTTGACCTTTCACACCTTCCTCCCGCCTCTTCTCCCATGGCTCCACCCCCACAGGAATCCTGATCCCTTTAGCTTTTTACTGTTTCTCCTAGAGGACAACTTTTCCTATCAGGTGATAATTCAGGCTGTGGTGGGAGTATAATGATAAGGGAAATATTGTTAAAACTCACTGAGACTTCCTTTTTATTACCGACCCACCAAACAAGTTAGTCATAGCACAGAAATACAACCATATATGAAGTAAAACGGCATTTATATGTAAAACTCTGCTGCTGAATCCATTTGAAATGTTTAAACCTGGTAATGTCGGATCATAAAATGATCTGAGAAGCTTCTTACTGTTTATTTTACTAATTTAATATCAATAACCATCATGTGTTATCAATAAATAATCAAAGAAATGTCTGATCAGTAATGTTGTAATGACCATCAGCTCCAGCAGGGGGCGACAAACTCAAACTGAGAGGTCAGAGCTCCTCATGAATGAACCTCCCGCCCCTCCCTCTCCAGAAAACACCCAGGAGGTGACCCTGACCAAGAGCTCCAACAGCCTGGGCTTCAGCTTCCTCATGTGCGAGCTGGACCCGCCCACCCGCGACTTCAGCAGCATGGTCCGGATCAAGCAGCTGTTCCCGGGCCAGCCGGCGGAGCGGAGCGGCCGGATCCGGGAGGGCGACGTCCTGCTGGCCGTCAACGGACAGTCCCTGAAGGAGCTGTCCTACCCGGTTCGTTCAGCGTCAAACGAAGCTTTGGGTCTGTGACGTCATCACAGGAAGGAACATAAAGACGGAACATGTCAGAATAAAGTCATGAAGATGGAAAAAAGTTCAATTGAAAATGAGATTTTCATCATTTTCCAAAGAAAGAGTCAAAACTTTTTTAAAACAAAGTAAGAAACAGGCCGTGTTTGAGATTAAAAACATTAAATATGTGTGACATTTATTTAGGAGAAACTGAGTTTTTTTGTTAAATTCTGACTTTTTAAACTACCTTAATAACTTTACTCCTATAAATTATTGAATTTATTTTTCATGATTTTACAACCTTCTTTCTCACAGAATTATGACTTTTTTACTTTATTTTTGTACTGTTAGTTTTTTCTAGTGCAATTTTGACTTCTCCTCATTCTATATATTTAAAAACTTTTGATTTTTTTAAACACAATTTTATGAATTTATTTGTGTAAAAGTTTGACTTCCTTTTCTGATATTTTTACAAATTTATTTGTGTTCAATTTTAAATTCTTAGAAATAACTTTACAACATTATTCTTGGAAAATTTGCCTGTTTTTCTTCACTATAGTAAGCCTTTTTTTACCTTACAATTTAGATTTTTCATAATTTAAAAGAAAAATAACCATATTTTAAATAATTTTACAACTTTACTTCAGTCAAATTTAGATTTTTTTCATAATTTTACAACTTTCTTCTGTTAAAATTTTTACTTTTTCCTAGTAATTGTTCATCTTTATTCTTCTAAAATGAAGTATTTCTTCCCCCATAATTGTTTGACTTCATTCTCTTTTTCCTCATAATTTACATTTTTATTCTCGTTGATTTTGAATCATAATTTATTACTTTTTTCTGGTAAAACTTTGACTCTTTTGCCCTGAATTGACAAATTAATTCCTTAACTTAAGTTTATTTTCTTCTTTTATGTACAAATCAACAAAGACTCAAACCGATTCAAAAGATGTAAACCAAAACAAACCGTCACAAACCGTTTACACAGAAACGATGTTTCAAACAGGCGTCAAACTTTAAACTTCTGTTCTGAGCTGAACCTTCTGACCCACACAGACCATAATATTCTTAGATCACACCAAAAGTTGTTTTTTCCTCTTTTTTGAATTGTTTTTTCCACGACTTAAGAAAACATCTTACAGAAGATTTTAGCGTTTTTTAAACCGTTAAAGAACTGGATCTGAGGTCAAATTTAGATTTGAATTAAATTCAGTAAAAACCTAATTTGGTAAATAATTGAAGAAACTGTCATGTTTAATTTAATGTGTCAAAAATGTGATTTTTTAATTAAATCCTCTTTTGTTTTTGTTCTTCTTGAACTCCAAACTCCTGATTTGAGTCATTTCCTTTGTGGGAACGTTCTGGATCCTCTTGGATCTCAGGAATGAGACTCCTGGTTCTGATGGTTTCTGTCATTTTCCGTTTGTGCAGAAAGTCCTGAAGCTCTTCAAGACCTCCCCCCCTGAAGTCCGGCTGAAGCTCTGCCGACCCCCCCCAGGTAAAGACGCAAAGACTTCTGGGAGAAAAGAATGACCTCCATCCGGATGAAGTTCTTGCTGAGTTCATGATCTCAAGATTTCTTGATATTCCTGGATTATCTCAGAATCTTTTCGTCAGACGTTCTGTGGACTCAAACAGTCAAACGGGAGGCGGCGGTATCATGATATGGGACTACAGAAGCAGAAAGAGAGCAGACGGTTCTGCTGCAGAAAAATGATCCAAACCCAAAAAAATAGTGAATTTCAAAACATAAAACCGTCTTAATCCAATTCTGGAGGTTCTTTTTTACGTCGATCAAACTGGAAAACGTTAAAGATTCTTCAAGAAAAACGAGAGAAAACAGATTCTTAACAGATTAGATCATTACTGTAAAGATTGTCGATTATTTAGATGTAATTCAGAAGGAGACTTTTTCACGGTTCACTGTGTCTGTCCGGCGTTTCTTCAGGGATCCTTCCCTCCGTGGATCAGTTCAGCGGACAGGATTGAGGTTCTGCAGAACAGCAGAGGAACCAGGAGAACCAGCAGAACCGGCAGAGAGTTTCTGCTGAAGCTGGAGGACGACGGAGACGGTCAGACGCAGCGAGACGCTCAGACAGAATCTGCAGACAGGAAGTGGAAAACAAAAGGTAGACGTCAAAATTTCTGAGGTTTAAGATAAAATATTTACCTTTTTAATGTTTTTGTTTAGGAAAGCATCAATAAAAGGAGAGAAAAGAGACGGAGGCTGAAATATGACGATGGAGATCAATTATCAGGTGAGTGTCTGAATATTTAAATATGTAGTAAATCACACTTTTGGATACTTAGATTTTAGGATGTAGAAGATCAACTCTGATCATCTTTGAATCTATTTTCAAAGCGTTCCTGGTGGAATTCTAATTATGCCGATTTTAGACTTACATTTTCTTAAAGTGTCCTTTTTTTTTAGGAAATTCAGTAGAAAATGTACGTCTGAGTTGCGGAGCGACCCCGCCCCCCCTTCCTCTCTCCTGTTTTAAATTGTATTTTTTCCTGATTCACAACAATCTGAATAAATAAATCCGTAATTTTCATTTCATATGTCCTCTGCCATCAAAAGCATCATTTAATGGAGCTTTTTGGATTAATTTGGCATTAACTAAGATTTTTCCAGCTATTCTCGAGTTAAGCTAATATTTCAGCTACATGCTAGCTGTTTTGACTAACTTAAGTTCTTTTTTTAAATTTTTTTTTTAGGCTAATTTGGCATTTCGCTAATATTTTAGCTGGCTAGCAACTTTAGCGTTTTTAGCTATCAATTTCAGCATCTTCAGCCTCAAATTCAGCTTCCAGCATTCACACTAGTATTATCACAGGTAATGCTGTATATCTGGTTCATAAATGTGTTAAAAAGTTACGTTTTTAAAGTTTTAAAAGTGTAGTTTTAGTGTTCTGTAAACGTTTATCCTGTTCAGGTGTGTTTTGGATTTTGGTCTCTTTGGTCCCTGATGTAGATGAACACACTCTCCACCAGGTGGCAGCATTTCCCCACATTCACTGATCGTCTGTGACAGGAAAAGATGCAGATTTAATGTTATTGTTTTTCTCTCTTCACAGAAAATCGATCAAATCCTTCTGGAAAAGTGAAAGGACGACAAAAACAAAGCGTTTGTGTTTCACTCTGAGGAATTTTCCCTAAATAAAACTTTTTTTTCTTATTCCAGTGCTCTCTTTTCGTTCTTTACAGTCACACTTTGAGCCTAAGCTGTTAAACTGAGTTTGACCTGAATATGGATGATCTGTTCCCAAACGGCCGGTTAATGTGTGGACAAACTGGGCACACAAACGCACACCAACGCACACAAACGCACACAGACTCACACAGACTCACACAGACTCACACCGACTCACACAGACTCACACAGACTCACACAGATACACACAGACTCACACCGACTCACACAGACACACACCGACTCACACAGACACACACCGACTCACACAGACTCACACAGACTCACACCGACTCACACAGACACACACCGACTCACACAGATACACACAGACTCACACAGACTCACACAGACTCACACAAACGCAGCTCCCTGGGTGAGGAGCCAGAGCCGGCCCCTCGTAAATAAGGTTCCTGTATTTTCGGTGAAACAACGCGCTGCATCTGGATCCCATCAGCGCTGCAGCTCCTTCTGCAAATGATCCCGAATGTTTCTAATTATGCCAGTGGAGCCGGCACGAGGCCGTGTGAGCGTGCACGGACGCGCGCCGTCCTCTGTTTATTCATGAGCGGGGTAACGCAGGCGGGCGGCGGGGGCCCGACCTCTGCAGCCGCCTCACGGGTCACGGCTCGCGGTGACGACTGAAGGCCGGAGCCGCTTCTCAAACGCCAGCTGGCGGGGCGGCGGGGGCGTGCACGAGAGCCTGCAGATGTTACATCGATGCACGTCTGCAAACGGAGAGGAGCGGACGATCAGGAGGACGTCTGTGGTTCTAGTGAGGATGAAGGATTTGGAGTGAAGTCATTTAGCGGAGAAACAAAAGAAAGATTTAGACAGAAATACGTCATTTTCTGCTGAGCTGCTGCTGACGGGAGGATTTCACCAGAAATACAATCGTTAAAGCGACAGTACGGCTCGATACAGCGGAGCTTGCTAGCTCGATACAGTGGAGCTCGCTAGCTTGATACAGCTGATCTTGCTAGCTTGATACAGCAGAGTTTGTTAGCTCACAACAGCGGAGCTAGCTAGCTCCATACGGTCGAGCTCGCTAGCTTGATACAGCAAAGTTTGCTAGCTCACAACAGCGGAGCTAGCTAGCTCAATACAGTCGAGCTCGCTAGCTCGATACAGCAGAACTTGCTAGCTTGATACAGCGGTGCTCGCTAGCTCAATACAGTGGAGCTCTCTAACTCGCTACAGTAGAGCTCGCGAGCATGCTACGCTTCCACTGGGAGGCTAGCTAGCATAGCGAGCCAAGCCACCGAGTGTCCACTTAAGCTAATGTTGGCAAACGCAGGTGTGGCCACCATGGAAACTACAAACAACTCATCATTTTCTGCCCACTTTGAAACCATGTGGGGCCCACTTAGCCTTGTTAGCTGGGACTGAGTCTTGACGTGACGTGTTTTTAATGTGTTAGGACAACAGGAAACAGTTTTCAAATTTTGAGATCCATGTTCTAAAATGACGAAATTGTTTGTAAAGAACAGAGTTTAAACACTACAATGGTTTACACAATCAATATAAACATACTCGTTCATTTATCGAGAAAAGCGGCCTTGTTGCTAATATGCGACACTTTCTGTTAGCTTTATGTAGCATATTAGCGACGCATTACATCTATTTTTTGAAGTGTCCAAATCTACAATAAAAATTCAGTGTCCTGAAAATCTCCCAGAAGTCTCTGGGAAAATAATTGTGCATCAGTGCAAATAAATACCACAATTAATTGTTTTTGAACAATTTGTAACTTGAAAAGAAATGTATTTACATGAATTTTTTTAATAAATCATCCAAGTTTTCCTCATCAGTGGATTAAAAAAGTCTTCATAAAACATTTGTGTTTATTAGATTTTTACCTGAAAGACATATCTGGCACTAAAGAAAACTTAAATTAGTGTTGTGTAGTCTCCAGGACGTACCAACCCCCGCCCTGGCCGCTCCCTCATTACCGGCTATGCAGCTGCGGTACGCCCCTCCCCCATCCTAGTCAGAGCTGCATGTCACAAATTCATGGAAAACCAAAATGGCGCCTTTCTGTTAGTTTTATCTCCATAGCAACCATTTAAGTTTTTGTTCCTGTGGGCGGAACCAACAGATCTGTGTCATTTTTAGAAGAATCTGCTAAAGTAAACTTTTGGATTTCCTTGGCAACAAATGTTTTTGTAAACCACGCCCACATTTCTCATATGTTTTTAATCATATGTTAAACTTGAGTCAGAGATTCGTGTATGCAATTTGAACAAAATTCCGGTAAAAAAAAAAAGACACTTTAGCAAGCGCGCCATCGAAACGCGGTTCACGATCTACAAATTTTAAAACTAACTTTAGTACCTCCCCAATGATTGTGGAGGATTTAGGAAGTGAAAGATTAAAATCTCTACAGGAAGAGTTTGCATTTGAAGACGCTGAAGGTTTTTTTTTTCTTTTTTAAGTCAAAATTGTGTATTCTTCCTGATGTCAAAGGTCAATAAAACTTCATTTGTAAT
>NC_050530.1:292538-292744 GCF_002922805.2 Oryzias melastigma
ATTGTGTATTCTTCCTGATGTCAAAGGTCAATAAAACTTCTGTTGTAATTGTAGATTTAAGCTACGGGGGACATTTTGTCAACAAAATCTTTTACCGTTTTTGGTAAAATGTGAAAATAAACCAAATTTCACAGTTTCACATAGCTGCCAAAATAGCCATCCCATAATATTTCAAATTTTCTCTTGGACATTCTTGACACGTGTTT
>NC_050530.1:292850-293094 GCF_002922805.2 Oryzias melastigma
TTGACCTCTAGGGCTTGCCGTACCTTCCAACACCAGAGGCCAACACATTCGCCGAATTAACAGCCACAGATTGTTCAGCACTTTCCAAATTAAACTGAAGTGTTACACAAACTGCAGTCTGAAGGCTCGCCGTGTTGCTGCAAATCCATCACCACGGCGACGGTGCCGAGCGTCCGCCGACTGGAAACCGCGGCGTGGAGAAAGGCCCCCGGCTCCCGTCAGCTCTGAGTTACTGCTGGCCCGC
>NC_050530.1:293285-297220 GCF_002922805.2 Oryzias melastigma
CGGGAAAATCTAAAGAAACGGAGGAGTTTTACTCCTAATGTGTCAGGAGTGGGAGGGGCTTTATGGGGGGGGGCGTGCACAGGGGAGAAATTCTGCAGGTCTGTCAGCGGAAACCCTCATCATTCGTCTGCGCCGCTTCAGGAAAACAAAACAAACCGAAGAGATCAAGATCTGTGACGGGAATCGAACGCTAATCGTCTGAGGAGGCTGACCGCTCCACACATGATCCGCTCCCCTTTCAGCTCCTGACCTGCACACTCTGGAGGTCAGCGTGGAGATGAAAGATTCAGGGAATCATCTCAAAACACTGAAAATTGTTCAGCAGTTTTCTCCTCTTCCTGTAATTTCAGGTTTTTGGGAAATCGCTCAAATTCCCATAATCGGCTTTTTCAGCTCAAAGCTCTCAAACAAAGTGGCCCAAATTACTCGACCCGCTCAGTCAGGGTGGTTTGGTTTCAGCCCACGTGGACAGGAGGATCCGACCTGCGTTTGCCTCAATCCAATTAAAGCGTGTGTCAAAGTCGAGGCCCGGGGGCCGGATCCGGCCCTCCAGGTCATTTTATTTTATTGTTATTAATGACCCGATGTTATCCTGCTCTCATTTCTAACTTGTATAATTTTGACAAAATATATTTTTATGGAGAGTAAAATATTGAAAGTTATTTGAGGTTTAAGTTGATTTAATCTGGAATAATATTCCTGACTTTTTAATATTCATAATTATGTTAAAAAGTTACAGTTTTAAAGTTTTAAACATTTCCATTCTGCAGCTTTTTGGACTGTTTTAGCGTTTACTAAGATTTTTTAGGCTGTTTCGGAGTTTTGCTAATATTTCAGCTACATGCTACCTGTTTTGGCTAATTTTGGCTATTTTCACTTCAGGCTATTTTGGAATTTAGCTATTTTTTCAGCCACATGCTACCTGTTTTGGTAAGCCAATTTTATTATTTTTTTTAGGATAATTTGGCATTTAGCTAATAATTTAGCTGGCTGTTAGCTTTAGCATCTTCAGCTATCAGTACTAACATCTTCATCAAAATTCAGCTTACAGCATTCACACTAGAATTATCACAGGTAATGCTTTATATCTAGTTCATAATCATATAAAAAAGTTATGGTTTTAAAGATTAAAAATGTAGTTTTAGAGTGTTCAATAAATGTTTATCCTGTTCGGTCCGCGACCTTAAGTGTGTTTTGGATTGTGGCCCCTTGTGATTGACTTTGACACTCCGGCTTTACAGTGATGATAAAAGCAGAAACATTCGGTCTTGTCAGACAAATTGTTCCCGGTTTTCCAGAGGCTGGAACAGGATTCCATGAGCGGGAGACGGTCAACCAAACCAGTCCAACAAGCTGCTGCCGTTTGACACCAGAGAATCAGAAACAAACCAGAAATTCTGCAATTAAGAAACAATTACACATAAATTAATCTGAGGAGTGCATGAATACTGGGATTAAATCCAAATATATTCACAGCAAATGTTTGTGTCATCTTTAAATATTTAAAATCATAAATAATTCAGTTGAATTTTCCTTCTGGAGGCTTCTACAGGACCACAGTTCAGCTTCTTTAAATCTGACAGAGTAATAAATCAAAGTGCACACCTGTTCCTCATCTGAAATGCAGAGACCCATGAATACGTAAATGTGGGCGGGGTCACGCTCCCGTGATCCAGAACGAACCAGCAGGAAACGCTCCTGTCGGTGATGTGAGAGTCTGAAGGATCAGAGGTTCTCATCAGGAAACGGATCTTAGATCTAAAGCTACTAGAACAGTTCCGTGTTAAATTGTGTTTTTCTATGATTCAGGACATAAATACAGAAATATAAGATTAAAAATCACATTTATGAGCATTTCATTATTCAAATCAATCAGGAAAAATATGCATTTTTCCTGAAGCTTTTACACAAGCTTGCAGCTTGTGGGCGGGGCCACACAATCCAAGCTCCGCCCCATTCTGCTGCATCCACTTGCAGACGAACAGATCCATGAACGTCTTTGTTTTCCTCGTCTGAGCTGGAGTCTGGATCTAAACCGGACGACTGGATAGATCTGATATTTGGAAGAGTGTGAAAACAGGTGGTGATGGGAAGGGGGGCGGGGCTGCTCTGTGCCAACAGGCTCACCCACAACCCAGAGGTGAATTTCTGATGAACTCCTGCTGCTCTGCAGAAACTATGATCTAGAAAATGAAACGTTTTTATTAAATTTGGTTAAAAACAACATCTTCATACACTGAAAAAAGTGAAATGTTGATCAATTAACAAAAGTTCTGTGATTTGTTACATTTCAAATTATTAATTTCAATCAAAATAAATTTTTAATTTGATGATTTTCTTAACTAATTATTTAATTTGATATAAACTAATTATTTGAAATGTAACAAATTGTAAATGCATTATAAAAAAATAAAAAGGATTTTAACGGCTGAGGATTCTCACAGCGACTTGATGGATTCTCAGCATCAACCTGAACTTTCTGTTTCTGGACTGAAGCTGAATCTCGACCTTCTCCAGGAATCTGCTGTCTGTGGGATGAACCCGGATCGTCCAGGAGAAACATCCTCCGACCGTCCGCCCGGCTGCAGCCGTTGACATCCGCCCGTGAAACTCCGGGCTCCTCTGTCAGGCCCGACGTCCATCCCGGCGCCGCTCCTCCCAGAGAACCTGACTCCCATGAGCCTCAGCGGCTCTCACAGCCGCGCTTTGATTTGAAGAAATGTTTTCCTTTAAGGAGAAAAGCTTCAGTCAGTCGCGTTTGGATGAACGTGATGTGAACCGAACGACCTGAAGTTCAGGAACTCCTGAAATCATGAAGTTCATGTTAGTTTCTGTCATAGAGACGCTGGTTAGAACCTGAGTGACGGTTCTGACGGTTCTGACGGTTCTGATGGTTCTGACGGTTCTCAGCTCAGCCATGATCCACATAAGTGAACCACAAGTCTGTTTCTGCAGAACCAAATTCTGAAGAACCTACAGAGTCAAACGCTGAGTAACTTTAGTCAAATGTTAATCTGAATTTTAGGACTCGAGCTGAATTCCTCTTTCAAAATAAAAGTCCATAGTAAAACTAAACGAGTATCTGGTGAATAAAGTACTCGAGTACAGAGTGATTATGGTTAAATACTTTCAGATTTTAGGCTAAAAGTTTTTAAATGAGACAAAAACAAAACAAAAAAAACTCGACATATTCAAGTTTCTTAAACTTAAATAGAAATAAATCTTTAAGAATTTCTTCTTTTTGTTTGTCAAAATACAAACATCCAGCACTTGTTAAAATGTTGAAATTATATTTTTTTGTCTTTCCTGATGATGGAGGACGTACGTAAAGTAACTTAAGATCAAATTTAAAATTTTTGAGCATTTCTTTGTTTAAATTCCTAATCAGGAGCAGAAGAAACAATGCTGTGGTGGGCGGAGCCACGAGCTCGCTGCTCCGAGGGGGAGGGGAAAAGAGGGGTGGGGTTGCTCTGCAGAAACTATGTCCTTGAAAATGACAGTTTTCTGATAAATTTGGTCTAAAATTAGCATTAACTTGATTCAAGGACCTTTAAATACATCAGAGGACGATCGGAGCGAGACACTAAGGCCTTTTATATTTTATTTTGAAGTAAATCCAAACATTTTACTACCTTAACGTCTTTTAAAACATTACAGACTCCTTCACTGCTTTTGCATCTTTGTTTTTTTTTAGATTTCAAATCTAAATCTTACATTTTATTTTTTAAGGATGTAGGCGGAGCCAAAAGCTGTGAATCTCCAACTAAAGCGAGGGTTCGAATCCCGTCAAGTCTCTTCCTTTCTCTCTGCTTTTACTTCCTCCTCAAAAGCATCAGACTTTGAGGATTTTCAGCCTAAATTTAGCCGATTCTGCTCTTCGGTTTGGGCCAGACATTTTCCACGCCAACCTCAACTTCCAGAAGAAGGACCCCCCC
>NC_050530.1:297233-298166 GCF_002922805.2 Oryzias melastigma
CCCCCCGCTCTGCTGGACCACCCAGCTCTCCGAGCTAACCCGATCAGACAATCTTCAGGAGCAGATTTCAGTCTGAACGAGTGTTTTCATGACAAATGATGGTAGCTGGAATTGAACTGGGGGTCTGTGGTTTTATGCCCCCCCCCAGCGGCGTGCGGCCATCAGTCACATAGAGCTGAGGCTGCTCGTCTGAATAGATGATTATAGATATATATATGGAGATTATAGAACCGGATCTTATAACAGGTTCTCATGAGTCGAGTTTTGAAGAACAATTTAAGATCCAGTTTTCCTTCCAGCTTCAGATCTGTGAGGACAGAAACTTTTCTATGGGATCAGATCAGGATCAGATTAAAGTCGACCAAAAAACAGATTGAAAACTCGAAAAATAGACTTTGTAACGGAAAATAATGGAAAATTTGAAAAGAAGGAAAACTTGAAATAAATCTGGAAAAGTAAAAAAAAGCAGAAAACTTTAAATAAATCTTGAAATAAAAAAAAAAAAATTGTTTTGAAAATAAAAAATACTGAAAACCTGAAATAAATCTGAAAAGTTGGAAAAAATACTGAAAAACCAAATGAAAAGTAATCCATTAGTAACAGCTGCTGTTTTTAATTTTCAACTTTTGTTTCTGAATCTTCACTGTCAGTTCTCCGTTTTACAGTTTCAATTCTCTTTTCCAGTTTTCGCTGCTGAGATGACCATAATATAACACGGGGGCGGGGCTTTCAGCTCATTGGCTACATGAAAATGCATCCCATGATTCCTAGGAGGTACTGGTGATGTGAAGCCATTGGTAACAACAGCTTTTACTAATTGATACATTATTTTTCAATTAGTAATTTTTACATTTATATATTTTTTTTAATTCAAGTTTCATTTTTATTTCAAGTTTTCAAAAAATCTTTTTCAAATTTTCATTTTTTTTCAAG
>NC_050530.1:298333-315557 GCF_002922805.2 Oryzias melastigma
CGGGCCTCCGTCCATCACTTCCTTTCACAGCCTCATCCGTGACGGCACAAACTCTGGCTCCTCGCCCCGGGAAGCCGCCAGGATCCCCGCGATGCGCCGTACAAATCCGCCTCTTGTCCGTCTGGTTTCTGACTCTGATTATTCTGGATGTTGATCTTTCCTGAATCCTTCGGGGCTTCATGCTCACAGAGCCGATGTCAGGAAGGATGTAGAACATCGTCAACGTTGTCAGGATTTGTTCCCGGGTCAGAACCTGGACTGACATCTACAAAATACAGTTTTTCCTCTGAGAAAACATGAACTGAATATTTACAAACCACCAAAACTACCAAAAGTTAGTATCGACTGAAGGAGGAAACAGATTATTTTCACAGGAGGAAATAAATTCAGTTAAAACTTCTCCTGATTTTACCCAGAAAAAGACATTTACACACATTTAAAATGTCAAGAGAAAATTTTATTTATTTTTGAATCAATTTATGAGTTAATATCTTCAAAATATTTAACATTTGTGTGATTCTCCTGATCCCTTCCGTACATTTTTTAGCACATAAAGAAAACAATCACACTTTCAGAGATTTCAGGAATCTTCATATCAAAATATTTATTTCATTCATGAAGTTACTGCTTGTACTTTTAGTATTTATAAACTTTATAGTTCTTGAAATATTGAGCAAAATATGAAATGAAAAAGCGCTTTATTGTATTTTTTATTAGAATTGAGGTGTCATTAGTATTATGCTAGCTCATTTGGCTAACTTTGCATCTATTAGGGTTATTTTATGCTAATATGGAGTTTAGCTAATATTTTAGCAACATGCTAGCATTTTTGGCTAATTTGTTATCTACTGAGGTCTTTTATGCTAATTTGGAGTGCAGTTTTTAATGTAGCAACATGCTAACATTTTTGACTAATTTTGTTTACCGAGTAGTTTTAGGCTAATTTAGAGTTTAGCTTCTATTTTAGCAATTTTGTCTAATTTGGCATCTCCTGAGGTTTTTAATGCTAATTTAGAATTTAGCTCATATTTAAGCAACACACTAAATACTTTTGCAAAATTGGCATATGTTAGGGATTTTTAAGTAATTTTACTACAAATTTTCCAGAAATTTACGTCAACTCTTTTATAGTTCTTTAACAAAATTTCCAGTCTTTTAGCAACTTTAACATTTAGCAAAATGCTTTTGCATTTTCAATAAATTCCTTCAGCAATTAAAGTAAATTGTTTCACTGTTTACAGCAAAAGCTTCTGCATCTTCAACGATTACTTTCCATGTAATCCATTTGATATTTATTTAATAATAATAATAATAATAATCTGTATTTATGAAGCGCCTTTCAAGATAAAAAATCCCAAAGAGCTTCACAGTAAAACAGAGAAAATAAAAACAGAATTATGAAAAGGCAATTTTAAAAAAATGTTTTATCTCCTTTTTAAGAGAAAAGAGAACATGGAAGGGAGTTCCAGAGAGATGGAGCCACTGCTGCAAGAGACCACAGTATAAATGTGATAATTCGCAATGAAGTGCACATTATCAGAAGTTAATGAACGCCGTGGAAACCTGAACCGGGGGAAGTTGGTTGCTTTACAAAGTGTCATTAATTTCCATTCATAAATATTGACGTGTTATTTATTTATTTATTTTTATTAATTGATGTGTTTTGGACACTGCGACAGCTTCAAATGCCCCAACAACAAAAGGGAGGAGCCAGAGGGGTGGAGTGGACATCTACAGTATTAGCTCTCTGACATCTCAGTCCTGGTGGATCCTGGAGTGTGTGGGAGGATCTACAAAGATCTTTCATGAACATCTCAAAGCTTTTGTGGAGATTCTTCTTCTCCTTCCTCAGGTTCTTCCTGAAGTTCAGATCACTGCCTTGAATTATGGAGGAGAACCTCCAAACGGAGGATGTGGTCGTGTTTCTGTTATTAATGATGAATCCAGTTTGTTCAGCGATTAGCAGAGCAGACAGACCATCATATCTGCTGGATTTATACTTCCATGTGTCTGATCCATCTGAAGCTTCCACTTCAGTCCCAGGAAAACGCGCTCCGGCTTGTTGTGTCCATCTGCCATGACCTCACTGCAACATTAGCTGCATTTTATCACCATCCAGATTCCATCACAACATTTGTTGACCCTCCAGCTGCAGCGTGTGCGTTTTCCCCCATGTTTGCCCCCGGCGGACGCTCGCGTTTCACAGCCAAACGCGTCGTCTCTTCAGGCTCTTGTGGAAACTCAAGCCGAGCTTCTTCCAGATGTCCGGGCTCGGTTTCACCGCGTGTGTGACCGTGTTCCCGGATCACTGTACCATAATTTCATTTAATCGCCTTTTCTCCTCCAGCCGTCAAAAGAAGACAGGGAACAGATGAGCCGTCTCCACGGAGACGCTCTGCTTTGATTCTCACCAGCATCTCTCATGTACGAAACCACTAAACGGAGATAGAACACGATCGCGTTCAACTTCAAACTCCTCCGGTTACAGAGCAGCGAAAGGAGAAAAATTGTTTCTTTTTCTAACAAATGCTTTCAGATGGACCTACGTCTGACGCTTTTACAAAATGCATCAAGAAACAGAACAGCTCTGATGCTTTAGGACGGCTGTTCAAGTTCTTTATCAAAGAATTTGATCAAGTAAAAGTCAGAAACTCTTTTCAGTTCATAATCAAAGAAGTGAGAACAGAAATTTAAATTCCAGCTCTGATGAAAATCTTGATTTAACTTGTTCTTGTGGCATTTTTCTTAAGAAAACTAATCTCAGTTTCTGAGTATTTCTTTATTCAAATCATGTGAATCAGGAGCAGACAAAAAAATGCAGCTATAAAAAGATCGGAATTGTGAAAACAAGCTCTCTGCTCCGCCCCCATTCTGCAGCATCCACCTGTAATAGATCCATGAACGTCTTTGTTTTCCTCGTCTGATCTGGAATCTGGATCAGAATTTTACAGCTGGATAGTTCTGATCCAGCTCGCCATTTTTGTTGAACCGCTAACGGGGTTGTTAGGGTCTGTAAGCTAGCAGGAGACAGTGTAAACAAAGGCATGATGGGATATCAATGAACCCACCCACAACGCAGAGGCGTATTTCTAATAAACTCTAGAGAAACTAAGGCCGAATCCGAATGACTTCTCCCTACCCCTCCAGATACCCCTACAATGAGGGGGTATTAGGAGGGGTAGGGGTCTCCAAAATAGTTTATTTAAGGGGCCATACCATGCTTTTCTTAAGCTTTTCAGAGTAAACTATAACAATATTATATTACCTCTGGAACACTAAAAAACAAATTATTAATGAATATATCAGATATTTTTGTGAACTCTTTTCATACCTGAAGGTAAAACGACTCGATCTCTGAGGCTCCGCCTTTTTCTCCTTGAGGGCGCCGCTCATTTCCTAACATCAACCTCGAGCCGTCCTCGTCGGCATTCCATCCACAAAAACAAAAATCCAATTCTTTTTTCATTGATGTACATACAGTGTAGCCCTGGGTGTTTATCCCGTTTTCCAGAAAACACCAGATGAACATTCCAGGATTTATTGAAATGATGAGAACATCGCTCAACAATCCTTCTTCAAACCACTTCTCTCAATTTGTTCCTTTCTCCCAACATCCCCGTCTGCTTGCGGCGTTCTCGGATACGTTCTGGATCCATCCCAACATGTCGTCCAGATTCCTCACCAGAACTTTCTTCATGAAGTTTGAACGCACGAGTCGGGGGTGGGGCTTGGGAAGCTAGCTGATCACCACTGTATCTAGTGTTGGTGTTAGCCTGGGGGCGGAGCAGACTCCTCCTGAAAGGGGCTGTCTCCCGTTGTGACATCAGCACGTGAGGACTCGCTTTTTTTCCTGGGTAGAGGATTACTCTTAAATACGTGAACGGATCAAAATACTGCTGTGGGGTTCTTTATAGTGAGGAATGAACAGTAGAATAAACTTCAAAGCTCAAAACGTAGATTTTTCATGGCGTGGCCCCTTCAAGGGCGAAGAGGAGAGCTTTCTTCACGCCAGGGCGCTCTGAATCCCAAAAGTGTACGATTTAATGTAATTACTTTTTGCTTCAGCATGACCTTAAAGTTATAAAACCCATGTTGTGTATTTCTGAGTGCTAGCAGTTCCGCACTAACCCAGCTGACTGGCCACTATTGATGACATCATCGAGTGGGAGTGACATCTGAGTTTGAAGACACAGGTTGTGTGCGAATTCCCCCCTAATCACTATTTAGTGCATTCGTCATTTTCTAGTTCTGTCCGAATCTACTAACTCCAAAATCTAGAGCACTGGAAATTTCCCAGAAGTCTTTGCAAAAAACTAGCGTGCATCGATGGTCACTGATTAGCGGATATAGACCACAATGCATTGCAGTCGAACAATTTCGAACAAAAAAACATGTTTAAATGTAATATTTGAATAAACCATCAACATTTTCACCATCAGAACACAGTGGAGTCATAAATAAACACAGTGAAATGTTTGTTTTTATTAGTTTTTTTCCTTCGTGAAACGAAAGAAAAGTAGTGAGTATCGTGTCTGAATTACCTTTAAAATCGAGGGCACTATATAGTTTTTTAGTAGTTAGTGGTTAGGGAGGGAATTCGGACAAAGACACTATTCTTCCTTAACTCTCTATTTGAATGGCTAAATTCAGATTTGGTCTGTCCTAGAAAATGACTGTTTTTTATTTTAGATAAAAATATAATGAAAATCCCACTGGGAAGGCTTTAAAAATAGAACAGAAGATGATAAGAGAGGAAGTTTAAGTCCATCCATTGGGTCACAGGGCTGCTGGAGCCTATCACAACTAATGTCGGGTGAAGCCGGGGTTCACTCTGATCAGGTTGTGGGATCACACCTAAAATACAATTTGGAGTCACTAATTAACCTATAAACCCTCAAGAAGAACAAGCAAACTCCACACAGGAAGTTCCCATGCGGGATTTGAACCAGGACCTTCTCGCTGTGAGGAAGGAGGGCGAACCACTCCACCACTGTGCAGAAACATCTTCAAACTGGCTTCAATCAGTGCTTTGCTACTAAAGACTGTTGGTAAGAACAGTGTAGAGAAGCCACAGAAAAACACAAAAACATGCCTTTGCTCTATAAAAATGTTTTACCAATGAAAATATAATCCACCAAAAACAGAATAAGAACTATTCACCAAAGCAACTCCTTCAAAGAGTGTAAACATCAGTATAAAGTCTCTAGATGAGAAACAGATCAACACAAATGTCCATTTGTGACATTTAGCAAACACCAAAGTTGGATCATTCTCAACATTCGACATGAGAAAATGAAAGAACATAAAACAGAAAAGCTCCGAAAACTGGATCCAATTAAACTCACCGAAGAGAATTGATCCAGGAAATGGTTCGGCCCAAACCAAACTGAAAACGAGCATTTGTTCCCGCTCCACCAGCAAATCCAACTTTAACCGCCACGGAAAGGAAGTTCAAAGAAAACTGAAAATGAATGAAGCGAGCCTGGAGTTAGACAGCTCAGATCCAGTCCTAAGCCACGCCCCTTTTGACCACAGGAAGCAGGAAGTACTTTTGTTCTTTTACAACATTTCCGTCCATCTATTATCTACTTAAAGTTGATCTTCCATATTCCTTTCTCATATCCATCCTTCCAGTTTGATCCAGTTATTCGACATTCCTGCTCCTGCATACCTGGATCAGGTGTTCTCCATAGTTGGAACAGAACCGATTTGACTGAACGTCCAAAAGGCTTTTCATCCGTCGACCACACAGAGACATTAAGCTCAGACTTAAACAAACACCAAATGATGCACATTTGCTCTGGATTAACCCAAAGCTGAGCTGGGACCGCGGATACGGAACGTTTGGCAGCCGGCTCTGTTGTTTCATTCTTGTGCTGTGAAACGAGGCAGGAAGGAGAAAAAGTCTGACGGGATCCAGGTCTGCTGATCCGGTACGATCCATTTGTTTGTTTCTGCACATTAGAGCAGGATTTTCTTTGGTTTTTATGAAGATTTTCATGGTTTTTCAAAATAAAGGGAAATGTGTGTATCTAGTTTGGCCGCTGGAGTGGATGCACCGGGACGGGATGGTTTTGACCCGTTTTGACCTTCAATCACACAGTTTTCTTCGTGCTGACAAGCTTCAGGCTGAAAGTTGACTTTTGATTGCTGGAAACACTCTGGTCACGCTCACAAATCACTGGAAATCTGAACCAAAATCACAGAAACAGAAAGGCTGAATCCAAATTGCTTCCCTACCTCCATACGGATTCTCCCATTTCCTACATTTATTCCTCCTAGAGATATGGAAAAAATAGGCCTAGTTTCCATTGAGTGGTACGGTCCAATCCTGTATTTTGAGCGTTTTTATTAAAAAAACGGGTCCAGTGAGCCGGACCAAACCGTACCACTTTTTTGGTCCCCATTGGTTTAAGATCCGTATATAAATGGAACGGACCGATTAGGGCGGAGCTAGAGTTGATTGATGGAAAAAAGTGACTATATTCCTCTTCTCCACCCGCAATCTTCTCTCAAACAACATTAAATGATTTACATGTACGAATACATGAGCCAAGCGGGGAAAAATGGCTGATTTCCATTGTTGTTGCTTCTAGCTTCAACTATCATTATAGAACTTTAAATTGTCCTGCAGAAACATAAACATGGATCAAAGGATAACCAGCCTTAAGTCACTTCGGCTCCTCCTTAAAAAAACTCTTTCGGATCCCATTACAGCTCCAAATGTCCCTACAATTGGAGCCATAGGGAGGAGTCGGAGGGATCGGGAAGCCATTTGAATTTGCCCCAGCCAGCAAAACCAAGTGGGCCCATTTGGTTCAAAAGTGGGCAGAAAATGTGGACCAGCATCGGGTTTGTCCCCCCCCCACACTCCCGTGTTTGCCCACATTCGTTTAGTGGGCACTTCGTGTGCCGGCTAAATGTCTACCAGGGTCTGGCTAGCGTAGCGAGCTTCGCCGCCCAGGGTCCAGCAGAGCTGGCAGGATCGCTGCTCCCTGGGCAGCGGAGTCAATGCAGACAAACCCAACTGGTTCCTACTTTTAAACCATATGGGGCCACTTGGCCTTGCTGGCTGAGGCCCAAAGTGATCCCAAATCCAACATTAACAAACCCAAAATATTAAAGTGAGCCTTGAAAAAATGTGTCTGATCTTTGCTTTCTTGTGTTTTCTTCATATTCATAGTCACCTTTTTTTATTGAAATTTAAAAAAATATGACTAATATTATGAACTCGTATATGTAAATAACAAGCAAAATTTCCACATAAGTTGGGATGGCGGGTGATAAAATGCACTATTTTTACTTCAAACTAGAAAAGTTGCATTATCTGTGATAATGCTAAGTGCATGCTTTTAGCTAAAAGTAGTCACTGAAGAGGCTGAAGCTTTTTGCAGAAAATGGTGACACACTTTACTTAAATTGCTGAAGGGATTTACTGAAAATACAAAAGCTATTTGCATTATAGAAATTTGCTAAAAGACTGGACATTTTGTTAAAGAATTGTGAAGTTAAACTAAATTTCTTAAAAAGTTGTAGTAAAATTGCTTAAAAATCCCTAACACATGCCAACTATGCAGAAAATATTTACTGTACTAGCTCAATTCTTAGACACTAGCAAAGTTCCAAAGAAGCCTAAAAATCATCAGGAAATTAAATTAGTCAAAAACGTTAGCCTGTTGCTAAAATGGAAGCTAAATTCTATATTAGCCTAAAAAACTATAGTAGATAACAAATTAGTTAAAAATGTCTGCATGTTGCTAAAATATTAGCTAAACTCCAAATTACCATAAAAAACCTCAGAAGATGCCAAATTAGCCAAAAGACTAGTACATTGCTTAAATAAAAGCTAAATTCTAAATTAGCCTAAACATTAGCCTAAAAACCCTCCGGAGATAAAAAATGTAAAAATTTAAAACATAGCCCATGGATATATTTAAAGGCTTGTTGCTAATCTACAAGCACATTACCTTTTTAAATTTGAAGACTTTCTCATTAATTATCTATGGGAAATAATTTGTTCAACAGTTGATTGCTGGTTTGATTGACTGAATTTGACTTCAGCTTCCAGGTTGCTGAAATTTAGGACAAGGTTATAAACAAAAACAATAAGACAACCCATTAAAAAAATAAAAATTAGATACTTTTCCGTAGACCTTTCATTGGTCACTTGAACGCATTTACCGCGGCTTATGGGAAAAGTGCTTTTCTTTGCTTGAGAATCCGTTGAAATTATGTCAGTTAATAAACAGTTGAAGATTTGATGGCAGTCGAACTAATGTAAACCCTGAAGCTAAAGCTTAGGTGTATGTAGAATTACAGGCTAAACCATTATTTCTGTCTTTGCGAAGCAGACGTTCAGCCCTAACGTCTAGCATGTAAAACAAATGAGTTGCTAATGATTATTGTACATTTCATGGTAAAACTGTAAAAACACAGTTGGAAGCTACGCTAATAAAAAGTTGTGCGTCAAGAATTACACACTCCTGACTCGAAACCGCTGAGTTTCTCACACAGAACCATCATTCCAGAGTTCTCGGTTGCATTTTCCGGTTAAGAACACTCTTCCAAACCACAGCCAGTTATGTCCAAACACGGTTGATGGTTGCAGGCTGATTAGCACAATGCTGGCTACTGTGTGTTTGTGTGGTGTTTGTGTTTTCAGGGCTGCTCCATTAACTGCTTTCTTACACAGAAACACAGCAGGGATCAGATGTGTTTTGTCTCGCTGTTGGTTCACGCTGTTACTGTGAGGCCCTACAACCATCATGGGTGGTCACGCTGGCTCATGCACATACGTGTAAACGCCACTGCGCTTAGCGTGCGCGCTCGTTTTTCTCTCACACCTCACACACTCATAAAGGACGTGTTAAATGAGCGCCAAAAAACAAACTTTGTGAGGCTGAAAACACACAAACAGTGAGAAAAACAACACAAGAAATTGGGTTTTATGCTCGATTACACAACCACAACACAACTCTGAGGAGATGGACACAACCCATCATATATTTCAGCCTTCTCACCCCCACACACCTCCCGCTGAGCTGTAAAAACAAACTCTGCAAAATATGGCATTTGTCTTCTGATCAAACACGCCGCATTCCAGCGACCTCTGCTCAGCCGGCCCGGCAACAGCCGTCATATCAACGGTCAGACATGCGCTTCGTCTGGGTGATCGCTCATGAAGGGAAGCTTTATGGCCCCGCCAGCTCCCCGTAATCAGCTTTACATGGGCTAACAAGAAGGACAGTAGCCTCCTCCCCCTTCTGCCGGCCAGCCGGTCCGCGGGGGTCAGGAAAGGCAGAGAGAGCAGCATCAAAACTCGGGCTGTACTTTCTATTTATTAATTCAGTAGCTAATCTTTATTTCACAGCTTATCAGAGGATCTTGTGTCATTTGTGCTCAACAAACTGAACTTTTTTTTTTACATTTTTTTTATTAACACCACATATGAGATCATCTGTTAGCAAAACCAAATGAATACAAGTATTTAACTAAGAGTGTTTATGAGTCCACTGTGTTCTAAGGATGAAAATAATACATTTACATACATTTTTACAAATGAAAATGTGTTCAAATGCAAAGCATTGTGGTTTGTATTTGGCCAATCAACTAAGCACTGGTTGTTCGCAGAGAATTGTGGGAAATTTCTGGTACACTGGATTTTGAACTAGTAGACTTGGACACAGCGGAAAAATGGCGAATTCTCAATGTGGTGCATTAACTATTGTAAAGATAGGAAATTCTTAGACAATAATATGTACAAATATATCAGTAAATAAGTATATATATACATATACTCTTAAATAATATATATCTATACTCTATATATATATATATATATATATATATATATATATATATATATATATATATATATATATATATATATAGGCGGCTGTGGCACAGCAGTAGCGCAGTCGACTAACAAATTGCAACAACAGAGAAAATGTTTCAACAACAGAGCTTAAAGAGCTACAATTTAATTAAAAAAATAAGTAATAGTGATAAAAAATACTTAACCAATGTCTGACATATCTTGATTGACCAAAATCTTGCTTTTTATAATTTTTGTTACCCAAAAATTCTTTGTACTTTGAGGTTAAGCTGCTGCTTTTAATCTGAAGATGTGTTGACATTTATTTTTATGACTCCCGTTATTGTCTTTGATTTTTTTGTATTCCTTGTGTTAAAATGGACGTTATTTATTGTATTTTATTTTGTCTGGAGCCGATGATTTTATATTTCTTAGCCTGTGAAGAAACTCCAGTCTTTGCTGTAACTAAGATGCATATAAAACTGAGCTCAGCATGAAAACGACTCAAAGTTAAAACAAATTTAAAGACAGTTTATCTGCTCGGAATGTAAATGGGATTATAAATATTAAATTTCACCTCAATATTCTCACCATAAAATGCGCCACATTCTTGCAGGATGACATTAATATGCGACCGCCAAACTCCGCGGAGCCTGACGGATCGCGGATCCAAAGCAGAGAAACCAGGACTTTTACGACCCAGATTTGTCTTCAGAAAGCAAAAAATGCTCAGAAAGAAAGACAATAAAACTCAATTGTGGTGCGACCTTTCACATGTGTTGGAAACTTTAGTATCAAGTTTTATTTTCCAATGAATTCCAGAGTGGCTTTTGTCATGGAGGCTCGGAGGAGTCCAGGAAAAGCAGATCTTCTCTGGTGAGGGAGCTGGGATTCTGAAAGTTGATAGAAAACTTTAGTCTTATAAGCATCAGCTGAATATTTCTGACTTAAAATAAGTAGGAGAAGTGGATTTTGTGTCCAGCTTTCTAATTAAAGAAGCCAGAAAAAGGACCAACTGTGCCGGCGTTAACAAGAGCCAAAACGTTTGCCTTTTACAGGTCCTCGTTAGAAGAAGATAGAAGAGGACGGTTTTATGGAGCAGCTGTGGCGAGGCTCGCGGGCAGACGCTCTCAATGGTCTTACTCTGTGGCGAAATGGAGAGGCCTGTGGAAGGTCACGCATCTGAACATCCGTTTTTGGTTGAATAACAAACTCCATCTTCTGAATTTGCAGTCAAAAGCAGTTTGAATTGTTGGTCTGATTTCTGCTCGTAAAAATACCTGCAGCTTCTGTGAAGGAAGCGAGCGTGTGAGGGAATGTGGTCTCGCCCGACTGCCAAATTCAAGAAGCACCTCGAACTATCTTGATACCTGTGTGCAGAGCAGACGAGGCTGAAGGCAGAAAAACGCTCGTTAAGCTCGTTAAGCTCCATGATGATAAGGGCTTATTTGAAGCAGCCGATTACTGTCATTTGAAGCCAGCGCTCACACCTGTAAAAGTAAATTTATGTGTTTAGAGGACTAAATTGGAGGGAGGACTGCACCACTGTGCAAGTGGTGTAGTGTTTAGCTCTCACAGCGAGAAGACCTTAGTTTGAATCCCAGCTTCTGTGTGGAGTTTGGGTCTTTTCCTCGTTTGTGACGGACTTTTATCTGGTTCCATAGTCTAATAACAGGCTTCACTGGATTGTCCCCTAATCTGAGTGTGTTTCTTTGTTGTCCTTCGATGGCCTGGAGATCTAATACGAGATCCACCATAGTCCCGCAGTGGATAGGATAGGCTCCAGCACCCTGTGACTCAAAAAGTGACGTGACTGGGTCTTTCAGCCCAACAACCATCCCAAACATACTACCCGGGTAACGAAGGAGTGGCTTTGTAAGAAGGATTTCAAGGTCCTGGAGTGGCCTCAGATCTAAACCCCATAGAAAATCTTTGGAGGGATTTATAAGTCTGTGTTGTCCAGCAACAACCCCGAAACATCACTGCAACATGCAGGAGATCTGCATAGAGGAATGGACCAAAACACCACTGCTCTAGAGCAGGGGTCCCCAACCTACTGTCAACGGGCCGGTTCTGGCCCTCCTCATTTGGCCCGGCCCCTCACACTCTTTCGGCTAATTTTGACATTTTCAATATTTTAAGCTAATTTGGCATTTAGCTAATATTTAAGCTACATCCTAGCTGTTTTGGCTAATTTAGAATTTTTTGAGTTTTTTTGGCAAATTTGGCACTAAGCTAATATTTTAGCAAGCTATCAGCTTCACCATTTTCAGCTATCAATTTCAGCATCTTCAGCTAATAATCTATCGCAGGTAATCCTATATATCTAGTTTTTAAAATGTTTTAGTCGTATTTTTTTCTTTGAAGATGACATAAATGAGTTATTTAAAATTTGGCTATGAGTGGCTTACTGTAAAACCATAAATCTTTATGTTTAGGCTGTGATTACACTTTTTCTGTTAGCCTACAAACCGACCCCGGCACCCCATCAGAGAAGACAACAGTTATGTGGCCGTGACAAGAAAAAGTTTGGGACTCCTGCTGTAGAGGAGATCTGATGGAGGAATGGACCAAAACATCACTGCTCTAGAGGAGATCTGATGGAGGAATGGACCAAAACATCACTGCTCTAGAGGAGATCTGATGGAGGAATGGACCAAAATACAATCAACAGTTTGTGAGGACTTACAGAAAACGTTTGACTGCTGTCATTGCCAAAAAAGGGTTTATAACAACGTGTTAAGAGGAACTTTGTTATTGACCAATATACTATTTTCCACCATAATTTAAAGTACATTCTTTAAAAATCATACATGATTTACTGGATTTGTTTTCTCTACTCTATATTACCACAGTACTTAATTTAGCTGAACTGGAGCCCTGGGAGTATTTGTTTAGAGAGTTAGCTCAGATATTATCTCAGGTCTCAAGAACTCTATAGGTTGTATTTATATACACAGTTTATGATCCTCTCAATGTAGCTTGTAGATTTTGGGTTTTCAATCTTTGTTCTGTTAAATGAATTCATATTAAGTTGCAGTGAAAGGATGTGTGTCGCTCAGCTTCCGTCTGCTGCTTTCAGCTGTTGGACTGAACGGTTCTGCGAGTTTAGAGAATGACTATCCCAGATGTGCGTTCTGCATGAGGCGTTTGGGTTCCGTCTCTCAGATGACGGCGCCCAAAGGGCCGCGTATCCGATGACTATCCAGTGACTTTATGACCTGAGATCTTAATAAAGTGTTTAAATGACTTTCCAGTTGCTTTCATTCTGTCTGATTGTCTGTTGGAAGGAAATCTCTGAAGAGATTTGCAGGTTTCTGACTTTGACGGGTCCACACAGCAGAACTTCAGCTCAGTCCATGACTGGGTTTGGGTTTATGCCAGGTATCAGTGGGTGGTTTCATCTGTTTCACATCAACAGGTGAGAACTCGGATAATCATCGAGTCTCCTCCACTGTTGCTTCGCATCACCGTTCTCAGGATCGCCGTGGTTCTGAGCGAGCAGAGATCCGACCCGACATGACATCATCACAGTGTGCCGGCCAATCTGTGGTCGAGACATAATGCAGACGGTCCTGAAGGTGAAAGGTCAGAAAGTGGGTGACGGAATAAAAAGACTTGAGGGATTTTTAGGCTCCTCCTCCTCCATCCTCGTGGTGCTGCAGCGAGCAGAAATGATGACTTCAACTGAAGTTTTGAATAAATGAACATCTTTGACAAGTTCAGGTGACCAAAGTTCAGGTGACCAAATCATCCCATGTTTCTACTAAGAAGAAGCGAGTTAGTAGGACAACACTTATCTGTTGTTGAGACACACCGAGTGAAGTGTGTGTCTGTCTGTGTGTCTATTTTTTGTGTGATTGTGTGTTTATTTTCATCTCTACTGTCCTTTTTAGATACAAAAGCATGATTGTGTTTGTCAATCGCGGTGTTTTATTGTGAAAAATTGGTTATATTTTGAAAATAGAACCAATTTTCTCATATATTTTTTAATTGACGCGGATCGCTTGCACGGCGTGTGAACCAGGCTTGAAGCTAAAATGCGAAAGTCTGAACAGTTTTACTGATCTCAACTCTTTTGTTTTAATAAAGCGTTTACCCTCCTTTTGTAAGATAATCCTGAAAACTAAATCATTTATTCACATTTACAAGGTTTAACAAAAGTGGCTACAACTCTGAAATCTTGTGGGATTTCTGCTTCCAATGACTTTCAGCTGCTTTCTTGTCTGCAACCAGGTCTTCAGGAGTGTGATTGTGTACTCCAATGACCGATGAAAATCTTTTTTTTAAAAACTACTGCATTTTCCGAAAAATAAGCTGCATTTTTTTTTTTTTAAATAGATTGGCCAGGAGTGCGACTTATACTCAGAAGCGGCTTATTTGTGATTTTTTTTTAGACATAAATAGGCTTATATATTCGTTATGTTCCATATCTACATCCGGTTGCAACAACCACTAGAGGGCGCTGTAGGTTTGTGCTTCAGTATTTGCTGTTGACAGAAACGCAGAAGAAGAAGTGACGTTCAAAACAAAACAAACATATCTCAGAATCTGATCGTTCTCATGAATGTTATTATGTTTTTTTTATTTTCATCAAGATATTATTATTTTTGTTTTTATTTTTCATCCTTGGACGAATGCGGGACAGCGAGGCCATCAAACTGGGTTATAAACACATAGAAGAGCAGCTAAAAACAGTCATTCAGCTGCAGCTCCTGCAGGCTAGAGGGTAACCATCGCTGAAAGAAAAAGAAAGACTGAAAAACCCAGACATGATTTTAGATGCTTCTGTGGAGCTCTTTAAAATAAATAAAATAAATAACTTGATCCGAATCCCCCCCGAATCTCTAACTACTAAAAACTACAATGTGCTGGATTTTAAAGGTAATTCGGACACGATGCTCACTACTTTTTAGTTTTTCCAAAAACCGTATATGACATCACTGATTTTACGAAGTGAAAATCAAATAAAAAAGTTTCACGGTGTTCATTTATGACTCCACTGTCTTCTGAAGGGAAATGTTGATGGTTTATTCAAATGTTGAATTTAAACTAGTTTTTGTGTTCGAAATTGTTCGACCGCAATGCATTGTGCTCTATATTCGCTAATCCAGTGACCATCAATGCACGCTAGTTTTTTGCAAAGACTTCTGGGAAATTTCGAGTGCACTCGATTTGGAATTAGTAGATTCAGACAGAACTAGAAAATGGTGAGCGCTCTATAAAGTGAGTAGGGGTTTGAACACAACCTTAACCTCTCAACATCATCAGATCTTCCATGAATTAGCGAGATATACAGTCAAAGCCTCCATCATGAAGCGATGAGACAGTTTCTCCACACGCAATAGGAGCATCTAGTTTATGAAAAAATCTTTGGACAAACACTGAGCATCAAGTTTGACTCACGTAAAAAGAGGCGGCGGACTCAAATTTGACGCATGAATCGCGTTTGGTGTCAAAGTAATGTTACGTCGGGCTTGTGGAATTTGTTGTTGGACTTTTCTAATAGAGGTGCGACTTATACTCCAGAGCGACTTGTACATGTTTTTTTCTTCTTCATTATAGATTTTTTGGCTCCTGCGACTTATACTCCTGAAAATACTAAAACTTTTAACGATTTTCTGGTGTGTCTTGGCGTTACTTCCTGCCAGGATTGGCGCGGATCACTCACAGCTCGTGTAAAAAAGACGACAAAACAATCAGTTGTGACCAACACCATAGGCTAACAGGAGCGCCAATGGAAGCGATCTTCAAAGCTCTTCCGGAGTAAAAATGTTAATGCCTCAGATTCAGTAAAGCAGGAGCTGAAAGTCACATTTGTGAATCTGCGTTCACAGTTCTGTATTCCAATAAAAGCTGAGTGATAAATGTCCCATTAAAGTCTCTTGATCCTTTCTTCACTTTCTCATCAAACGAACAGGAAACCGTGCTGTTCACTGTAAATGTCTCCAGGCAGATATTTGAAAGGTTTTATGGCGAGATGAAATGACTCTTGATGGAGAAGATGGACCGTTTGGTTGTCGGATCAATAAAGCTTTCTTTTAGGCGCCGGCGGGACAAAGGATAAGGATGTCGGTATCCTCTAGTATCCGTTTGACTTGAAGCGCTGTTTTTACACATGTTCTGGGGTCTTCATGGGACGTTTTGTTGCGTCTGTGATTTTTTATTTCAGTGACCCGTCTTTGCATTAATGAAATATGCTGAAAACAGGCTTTACTAAGTTTCAGGACTCATTAAACGGTTTCACAATTGAAAAATAACGACATAATTGCTGACTTTAATGGCTGCCCTAAAAAGACGAGGAGACGGCCAGTTTCTTTTTTGCGTCGGTTCAGCCGAACAAAGAGCTACTGTTTTCAGCAGGTAGTAAAAGGCTCGGCGTTTACGTTTTAGTACCTCTGATTTCTCTGTGGGAAAAGACACAAACTGGAGGATCAGGCAGGTTTGACTGCAGCAGTTTCCATCCATTTGACTGTAGGAGGGATGTTCTCCAGACGTCTGCGGTGATTTACTGGATCTGGACTTTGGTTCTGCTGCTTGTTTATCATGTTTACACTTATTTGGATTTGTTGTTATTTTGGTTGTATGAAGTCCATATGCTATAAAGCTCATATTTGTTTTGTTTGCAGACATACATCCGCATAAAGTCTAAGTTTTTGTTTGCAGTCACCAAAATACATGAAATCGACCAATCAAATCCAAGAACTGAGACTTCTTGAGAAAAAGTGAAGATTTAGCTTTAATCGGGAGGCTAATGTGTGAATAAATGCTTACAAGTATGTGATCAGAACAACACTGCCTTCAAACATCTATATGTTCTTAACGTTCACATAACTTTTTTAAACAGTCAACCCATTCTCAAAAGTGCAGTGTGAAAGCAAACCCAAACGAATGTGTGAAATGTTCATTCTTTCCTGACCAAACACCAGAATGAGCAGGTTTGAACCCGCCCAGTGTGAGTCCAGGTCCGGTTCCGGTCCAGTGAGCTGTGGGCTTTCAGCTGAAACCAACTTAAGTTTAATTTGTTGTTTTTTCCCTGACTGAAAGCTCTCTGTTCATCATCCTTAAGGCCACAGCGACCACGAGACAGGAAGTCTGACTTCTAACAAGAACCAACGTTCTCCAGTTCCATGACGACCTGTGATTGTACAGCATCTATACAAGATCCATCCATCCGACCATCCATCCATCCATCCGACCATCTATCCCTTCACCTGACAATTAGTTAGTCCCTCCATCCATCGGTTCATCCGTCCACCAAACAACCATTCATCACCATAAGGGAATTTCCTCCATGAATCCTAATTCTGGACCAAAACTATTTGTTTTCCCAGAATATATCTGGTGAAGTGGTCGGGTTTCTTACTTCATGGAAAGTCTGAGTCCTTTGTTGACAAGTATTTGTCTTTA
>NC_050530.1:315659-329628 GCF_002922805.2 Oryzias melastigma
TTGTCTCTTAATTATAGAACCTGAGATTTTTTCCCAAATGTTTTACAGACTTAACGAGTCTTTAAATGAGGCTAGGCGCTCTGACATGAACAGAAAAGGTTCGTCTCAAGGAGCCAAACATGTGTGAATGAAACAAAGACTGATAAAGATTTCAATTGATTGTATTGGAGAAAAAAATATATATACAAAATAGGGACTGAAGGCTGAGGAGGAAGATTGTGGGGGATGAAGGTAGATTTGAAATCAAGTTCATGAATCTTGAGAATTTCACTGCATTGTGGTGATAATCCGTTGGGCTCTATCGCAGATTGATGGGATGTTTATCGTCCAGCTGGGTTCAAGTTGGGCAGCTCGCCATCCATTTGAGACGTAAGAATACACAAAAAACCTGCCCGAGGATGAGTCCGAAAATATCAAATGAGAATCACAACGAAGGCAGTTTATCCACCGTGAAGGAAATAATTAAATCAAAGATTAGCTCACTTACAAATTAAAGTTTGTAGGAAGACAAAAATTAAATATCCAGTTCAAACTCATAGAAATATAATTCTATTTGGTTCAAGGGTTTCATTTCAAGACACTTTCACTTTCATTCCATTTAAATAGACTGTGTTTTTCCCCCAGGAATAAAAAAAAAAAGTAATCCAATTTCAAATTCAAATAGCGCTTTTTTCCTCTTCATCAAATGTATGAAAAGTTGTCCAAAAGACTTCTACAAAAATGGAAAATTAAACCAAGATAGAAGGAAAAATCTCAGCTATGAATTTAAACAAAATCAATCAAGTAAACCAAAGGAAGAGAAAGGTTTGCATAAACCATGAGAGGTTAGCCTTTTGCTACGTTAGCCTGGAGTGATTCTGTTGTCAGAGAGACAGTCATGTGATCGCGACACTCACCGATGAGGAGATCGAAGGGTATCGAAGGAGAGGTGGCCTGGTGGCGGCGGCAGCAGGAAGTGCATTCATCAACTTAGAACTTAAATGGAGTTAGGCCCCACCACAATAAAAGCATGGGCCGGTGTTTCAGCCTTGATGGTACTGGGTTACATTTTTATTCTCTCATTGAACTTTCTCAAGATTATTAAAGTGGTTTGATCTTTTTAAATCTCCAGAAAATTGTAATGAGTGTAAAAACTTTGATGAAATCTGTGCCGACTCGTGTGACTGTAAACCTGCTGCTCATTGGAAATCTAAAAGTCCTTTAAAACCTACAGAGATCGTATGAATCTCAGTACGTCGTTCGATCAACTCCAGACCTGTTTTATTTACCAACTGTGAACCCCAGACCTCCGTTTTTCTTCTGATTGAGATGCTCGAGCTGCTGAAATATTACAGTGAGTAACCTCACCAACCTGTTTATTTAACAAGCACTAAAGCACAGCTGCACACAGGAAGTCAGCAACCGCTCAGGTTCTGGTCTGGAGCGGGACAAACGGGACAAATGAAAGGACAGAACCATTTTCTATACGTTTGACTGTAGAAACCATGGAGTTCATCAGAACACGAGCAGAGAGGAACATTTATGATCAATTCTTATGGAGGGAAACCTAAAAAGATGTATTTCATGGAGCGTATGTTTGGTCATTATCTTGGTTTTCTGATGTGGACGTAAACTGTTTGGAAAAATAAATTCTGTTTCTTTTATTAATTACATTCCCATGACACATATGTTCAAAAAAATTTAAGAAATGCAAAAAAAAAACAGTTTTGCAGTTGCAATGTTTTCATTAAATCCTAATTATTTGAATAAACATAAACCAACACGATAAGTCGTTTAGAATTAAAGTAGATGCATTCAAGTTTCTGCCACATCACTAGAGCTCATCATCTTCTATCAAAGGAGACGTCGTATTATATTCAGGCCACGGAGCGGCGAGCAACGTGGGAGTGGCTACGGATGACGTGAGTTTTGGAAATCGTGATGGGTGATTTTAAAAAGGAGCTGTGGATCCAACAAATCCACATGGATCCTGTATCCACCGTGGATACCGGACGCTCCAGTTGATACCAGACACCACGATAAGCTGTGCAGCCGCCAATGTCCTGCACAGCTGGACTTGGGTCATGTGACTCATTCGATCCAAAAAAGGTTCTATTTCAGTTTTGCTGAATGTCAATTTCGATACGCTTAAAAAACCAACTTCTCAAGATCAAAAACATTCTTTCTATAAATGTGAGTTTGTTTTTTTAAAATTGACGTGTTTTTATCAGACAGAATCACAAATCCAGTTTGCACAACTTGGAGGCACAGCTAGTTTGGATCTATTTCAGGGAATCTTGTCATTTTTTCAGGTCAAACTGATCCTGAAGCTCATGTGGAGTCAGATTTCAGTGAAGTAAAGCTCAGCAGGGTTTCATCACTTTGAACGTTAACTCTGATGACGGACACATCACTGAAGTGAACTCCAGGAACCATCTGAAGAGAAACTACATCTCCAGTCGAACGTTTTCCATATTTAAGAACAAGTGATGACAAATACAGTACACACCAGAGCAGATGAAACACGCTGACATGTTATGAAGATTAAAAGAAACGTTAAAATGTGAATGTCTTCTGAAGTCTGGAGAAGTGGGTTTTCCTCCCAGAGGCCCTGCTTCTCCTTTCAGCACCTCCTGCTTTCCTCTTTGGTTCTCCTCCTCTCACTCGGCTCCACACATCAAGGTTTGTTATCGCTTCAAAGCGCAGAGAGGTCAGCGGCGGAGCGTGTCACTCGCACAAGTTGTCACCTAAATGATGACAAATTAGCCGCCTCGCTGCCTCCCAATCAAGTCCAGACCTGCTTCCAGATGGAGACGGATGAACTCAGGAGGAACTCACCTTTACCTGGTGGGAGCCTAATGATCCACAGGATGTTCAGCTGAGAAAAGGACCAGACTTAACATCCACTGAAACCGGTTTAGATCGGTTTGAAGGTTTCGTCTTTAGTTTCTTCTGGGGAGAGTCTCTGACCTGCGGCGTCCTCCAGACTCCAGAAGACTCAGCAGCAACATCAGTTTAACCGACTGGTTAGTCCTCCTACATTTAAGGAGGAAAAGCAGATTTAGACTTTTCCTCTGGTTAACCTTAACACAACAGAAAAGGGGCCAAAAGTCAAAAGTGAAGATTTCTGATAAAAAATTAAAAATAAAAATGTTGTTTTTAAACTTAAAAGTGAGTATTTGAAGAACAAACTTAAATGTTACATAAGACTTGCAGAAGTCACCATTCACTTTTTTAAAAGTCTGATTTTGTTTTTATTTATTTTGAGTTTTTCCAGCTTTCACTTTCTAGTATTTCAGTTTTCAAAAGGTTTGGCCCCAATCGGGTTCCATACAAAAACACCTTTCTATAACAGTCTTGAGTCTGACTCCACTATCACAACCGACTGTGACTCAAGACTTAATGTTGGAAAACTGGAAACTGAGTCAAAAACTTTCAACAAACAACATAAATGTCCAACTTCATCCTTTCATGAAAGCAGGTAGCGGCCAAATATGACATCATTCTCACTCCCGACTCGTCATATGGACGCATGGTTCCGCCACCTCCACATCACTTTTTGACGTTTTGGGCGTCCCCAACTCCAATGACATGTGGGCTGTTCCCATTAAATCAGGTTCCAAACCCTTGAGAAGTGGTACCAGAACCGGTACCAGGTTAGGGTACTGGTACTGGTTCGCGTCCCATGGTCGGGGACCCCTGATTAGCATAAGCATTTGTTCCCTGTCTGTGACCCGGTACCAAGCGTCCCTTGGATCAGTTTGAGTCCCAGAGGTGGGAATCAGCCAGCACGATATTTGAGTTATGGACACTCAAACATCAAAATGTGTCGCTGAGGTGACCCGAACCGTTCATCCATATATGAAGAATAGGGAGTGAGAATGTGTTGGATATCAGGGATCAACGCTGAGAAGTCTACGAAGGAGGAAGACGATCAAAGAAAAGACGCCAGAAATCTTTAGGATCAGTCGCTGAGGAGTATGACGGTATTAAAGCCGGTTTACAAGCAAAACAATGTTTACTTGGACTTTAAAGTTGTAAATTTACAAGAAAAAAGTCGTAACTGTTAAACTATGAGAATCAAGTCACATATTTACAACTTCAGGAGTCAAAGACTAAATTTAGAATTTTTTCTCGTAAATTAACATGTTTCAAAGTCGTAAATTTACAACTTTAAGACATAAATTTATGGTAAAAAAATCATAGCTAACGAGAAAAAACACCAAGTTTGACTGTTGTCTCGTAATTTTACGAGAAAAAAGTTGTACATTTACAATCAAAAAGACGTAACTGTTAAATCATAATAATAAAGTTGTGTACGCCTTTAAAGTTATAGACAAAATTTATACATTATTTTCTTAAAAATGTACGCTTTTTAAAGCAACAACATAATTAATGACAAAAAACACCAAAGGTGTCCGTTGTCTAGTATTTTTGTCAGAAAAAAGACCAAGAAAAAGACCAAGAACAAAGACATATTTAACGAGAAAAAACACAAACTTTGACTGTTGTCTCGTAATTTTACAAGAATAAAGTTGCAAATTTACAAAAAAACATGTAACTGCTAAATTAGAAAAATAAATTTGTGTATTTACAACTTTAAAAGTTACAGACAAAATGTTGAGTTTATTTTCTTTAAAAAATTACGCTTTTTAGAGTTTACAACATAATTAACGACAAACCAAAGTTGTCCCTTGTCTAGTATTTTTGTGAGAAAAAAGTTGTAAATTTACAAGAAAAAAGACATTACTGGTAAATTACGATAATAAAGTTGTATATTTACGATTTTAACAGTCATAGACTAAATTTAGACTTTATTTTCTCGAAAATGTACATGTTTTAAATTTAAAAGTAAATTTACTTGGAAAAAAAGTTGGAATTAACGAGAACAGAACGCCAAAATTATCAGTTGTCTCGTAATTTTACAAGAAAAAAGTAAATTCATAAGAAAAAAGTCGTAACTGTTAAATTACAATAATAAAGTCATCGACTAAACAACTTCTTGAAAATGTATGTGCTTTCTCGTAATTTCACAAGAAAAAAGTTGTAAATTTGCAAGTAAAAATCGTAACTGTTAAATTACGATAATAAAGTTGTATATTTACGATTTTCAAAGTCATAGATTAAAATTTAGACTTTATTATCTTAAAAATTAAACTTTTTAAAATTTACAAAGTAAATTTACGAGAAAAAAGTTGGAATTAATGAGGAAAAAAAACCTAAATTGTCAGTTGTCTCGTAATTTTACAAGAAAAATGTTAGAAAGAAAGAAGTCTTAATTGTTAAATTACAAAAATAAAGTCATAAATTTAGACTAAATTTAGATTTTATTTTCTTAAAAATGTATGTGTTTTAAAACTTACAATGTAAATTTATGAGAAAAAAGTAATAACAAGACAAAAACCATCAAAGTTGTCTGTTATCTTGTAATTTTATAAGAAAAAAAGTTGTAAATTTACAAGAAAAAAGACGTAACTTTTAAATCATGATAACAAAGATGTATATTTACAACTTTAAAAGTCATAGACCAAATTAAAACTTTAGTATCTTGAAAATCTACATGTTTTAAAGTTTACAAAGTAAATTTACAAGAAAAAAGTCAGAATTAATGAGAAAAAAACACTAAAATGTTCGGTTCTCTTGAAATTTCACTAGAAAAAAGTTGTAAATGTACGCATTTTTCTCTAATAAATGTACAACTAAACTCCGACCAGCGACAGACCCTGGCTCCGCCCACAAGTGGTTGGGTTAGGCTCCGTCAGCCCCGTGACCCCAAAAGGACAAAATTGGTTTAGACAGATGGATCTCGTAATATTACGTATTTTGTGGTCCTAATACTCCATCATAGAAGAGAAGGAAGTCAAGATGAAGACATTTGTGCGACGAGCCTCATGATTGATTCCCGTCGTTTTTCTTTATTTCATCGTTTCACATAAAAATGATCTGCAGAACTAAAAACCTCCTGAAAGGAGGAGAGACAAAAGGCCTCTGTTGTTCTGGAATGGATGCTCGGCTTTACCTTGGCGAACCCCCTCCTGGAGGAAGCCTGCGGTGAAGAAAACGAGCCCGCCCGTTTGGTTCCGCATCACCGTGCGAGCTTGTTTTCTATGCGGTCAGACCTTAGCGTTTTGGATTTCAGCTCAGGCCCCCCCGCACCCTCAACCCTCCCAAAGCAAACCGCTCTGCGGCCAACAGGGAACCGGCGATGGCGATGAATCAGCGCCGCACAAAGCTCTCCCCCGTGTTTGTTCTTCAGAGCTGTTAAAAGGGAAAAGTCTCCTCTCATTCGGGTTTAAACTGCTGCGTCTCCCACGTGCCGTAAAAAGCAGGATTTGTGCAGCGACAGAACATTAACCTTAACGGATCTCCAGGGTCTGCCGCATCAGAAGTGAAGGGAGAAGACGAAAAGCAGACGGTGATGACAGAACTAAATAAAATGTGGACGTTCATCCAGAAAAAAGAAGAATAATATGCACTGTGAAAAGATTTTCTCATCTGGACAAATGTTTGGCTTCAACTTTCCAGTTCAGTTTTTAACAGTTTTGGTGATAAATTATTTTTTCCTAAAGTTTTGCTGATCTCTTCTGTACCAACAGGTGGCACTGTATTGGTATAGAGCTCTTAATGACAGGATATTTTTGCAACAACTAGCCTACATTTATATAATAGAATTTACTTAATATATCTAAATATTGGATTAATTTAAGCAAACTTTTTTGTTTCCAAAAGTCAAAAAGGTGCTTCAATGGGATCCTTAATAAAAAATAAAGGTCTTTTTAAAGAATTAAGGTGATATATATATATATATATATATATATATATATACATATACATACAAATAAAAGATATATATTATATATACCGTTTTACATATATCTATATATATAATATATACTTATATATTACATATACATATATAAATACGCATACATACATATATATATATATATAAACTTATATATATATATATATACATATCTGTATATACATATATATGTAGACATATATATATTGTATATATAAATAATATATACTGATATATATATATATAAACATATACAGTATACACACACACACACACACATATATATATATATAAACATATACACTATACATATATATATATGTATATACAGTATACACACACACACACACACACATACATATATATATATATATATATATATATATAAACATATACAGTATACATATATATATGTATATACAGTATACACACACACACACATATATATATATAAGCCCTCGCGGGTTAGGAAGATAGATGGAAGCTCAGGACAAAAATCCTCCCATTGAGCCGCCATATTGGATTTATATTTCTACCCTTGGTCACGTGCCCAAAGCTGGGTCCCTGATTGGTTGAAGCGCCGCGTCAACCTCGCCAGACCTAAATCGTGCCACAAGACCTCAGATTGCGTCTGTACATTGACCTAACGTTGAAACCTTGATGCCCCGGCTGGTTTCCGGTGTGAACGTAACTTTATGAATACTTCACAATACACTTGCCACATGCACACAAATGGTAAGTTCCATTTTCACTCCCCAAAAACCCTCAGAACCTGTCCAGGTCAACCCATTTGTAGGCAGGTTAGTTCGCCTGTCTGGGACAGACGTGATTCAGTTCCTAAGAAAAACCTTTCTGATGTTTTCCATAGCTGAAGACTGTTTGAGGCCTGAAACTAAATGTTTTTAGAAGAAGTTTGTTGTTCAGTTTGAAGCAGAATCAACATTTTGGGACAGAGACTCTCTACGAATCCGGCCTGGAAACCAAGAAACACAAAGAAACCTGAAGACTGTCAGGTGTGTTCAGGTAGATCAGGAAACTCCATGAAAGCTGTACACAACGACTTTTGGCGTGTTCAGACTGAAACAGTCGGGGGGGGTCTGCTGCTTTTTGAGTTAAATTAAATCATCCACTTTGTCAGTTTGTGAAAGTACGCAAACAAATGATTTAATTCAGTCTGAAGCCAAGTTTTGCTTGAGTTTCTCGGCAGCGCGGGGAAACGGCGGTATCAGATGCGTTCATTAGAGGTGTTTGGCAGACGGCAGCAGGCTGACCTCACTCCCCGAAACACAAAACAAACATTAAACTGAGAGGAAATGTGAAACACAAGAGCGGGGAACCGAACAGAGAGGAACCAGACAGGCGGAGGGGTCACCGCGGTGTGAGAGGAGCCAACACAGGAGGGCTGGACGTCAGGAAGTTCAGGAGGAGGTCATGTGACCGTTACCTGAGAGGGTCTTTGAACGCATCACTGAGGAGGAGATAAAAATACAATACATTTATATCCTGCAGGTTAGAGGCTTTCATCATAAAGGATTTAGAAAATTTAGAAAATTGATTGAAATAAAAGTTGTTTCTTACGGAATCGTGAAGGAATTTTCTTGTTGTGGGAAATATAAGAGGATAATTGTTGGGAAAATAGCAAAAACAGGTGAACACATTCTAACAATAATGCGTAAAAGACATTCATTTTTGCAACATGGGCCGTATTTTTATTACATCAGACCAGCAATGACACGTAAACCCATATTTATGCCTTTTCTCTGAATTTTTTTAGCTGATTTTCTAAATTTTACAGTTTGATTCAAATGAGGATCGGCTCCTTCAGGTGAAAAATGTCCCTTTCGAGGAGGTCCTCGAGCACTTTTTAGTGAAGTTGGGTCTATTAACCACCTAAACCGGAAACCACGCGAGCAAGTGTGCAAAGTACATCTAATAAACGTTTCAAAATAAAACCTATGTTCTGCTTTAGTTGCCTTCATTAGGGTTGGATTGATAAAATTGATTAATGGATCTGAATCGATCTAAGCTTAATGGATCAATAAAAGTAGAAATCGATCTAACGAATAATGCTTAAGTCCAGTAGCTTGATGCTAACGTATAATGGGACTTCCCATAGGATGGCTAATGCTAACGCTTGGTCGACATGAAAGATACATTGCTGAGTAAATTAACATCTTTACATGAATTTTACAAACTTTTCCAAACAAATTTGGGGCCAAAATCCAAAACACACCTTAGTTCACGGGCCGAACAGGATAAACATTTACTGAACTCTCTAAAACTACATTTTTAAAAAGTTTAAAACATTATTAACATATTTATGGACTAGATATATAGTATTACCTGCAATAATACTAGTGTGAATGCTGTAAGCTGAATTTGGCCGCTGAAGATGCTAGTGCTGATGGCTGAAGATGCTGAAATTGATAGATATAAACGCTAAAAGCCTAAAATATTAAAAAAAACGGCTACTATGTAGTTGAAATATTACCTAAAATCAAAAATTTGCAAAAAAATGAAAAAAAGCCTAAATTATCAAAAAAAGAGGGAAAAAAACAGCTAGCATTTAGCTGAAATGTATATTAGCTTAACTTCAAAATAATCTAAAAATCTTGGTAAATATCAAAATATTCCAAAAAGCTGCAGAATACCAACTTTTAAAACTTCAAAACTGTAACTTTTTAACATAATTCTGAATAATAAAAATGCAGGAATTTTATTCCAGAATAAATCAACTTAAACCTTAAATAACTTTCAATATTTTACTCTCCATATAAATATATTTTATCAAAATTATACAAGTTAGAAATGAGCTCAAGATAACATCGGGTCATTAATAACAATAAAATCAAATGATCTGGAGGGCCGGATTGAATTACCTGGAGGGCCGGATCCGGCCCCCGGGCCTTGACTTTGACACAAGTGTTGGTTTTTGCTCATTCTTTCTTCTTCTTCTGCTTCTTATACTCCTTCTTCTTCTGGAGTAAAGTGTAATGCTGTAGTGTGATCGCCACCTAGTGGCCAAACTGAAACACCTCCAGGAGAGGCAGAACAATTCTTGGAGCTTCTCTGTTTGAGAATCCATCTATGTTTCTAGGAACACAAAGGAAAACCTCATTTCAGAGCCCAGATTATGATGATGACTGTGGTCTGTTTTTTTTAAATCAAAAGACGTCTCCTTTTTTCGTTCCTCGTCCTTCACAATCAGGAAGCAGACGTCTCCTCTCTGCTGCATCTCCATCCAGACTTCTTTAAAGCACATTTCCTATTAAAGAGCATTAGCACTAATTCATCCAAAGTTTTATTTTCCTGAGTTGCTCCAGTGAGCGAGCGTTCCCTGATGGATTTCCTGAAAAGAGCTTTCATAAATTTGAGAAGAGCAGAGCTGAGGAGCAGCAGGCGAGGAGAACCCAAACCGTGGAGCCTGGTTCCAGTCTGACATGAAGACAGGATGAAAGCGTCCGCACTCGCCGTGTCGTATTTGTGACGCGTAGAACGACCGGCTGATTTACGGACTGAAGCTCCGACAGACAGACGACGCAGAGAAGAGAAGGAGGGAAAACCAAGAGGCTCGTAAAGGGAGCGGGGAGGGAACGATGGCGGCTGCTCGGTGCCAGTCGACGGTCCATTAATACGGAGGGGAACGGCCTCATTGACTGAGGGATGATGGGAAAGCGGCCCCTGCCTTAGGGTGCTCTCTCAGTGATGGATGATGGCGAGGACAGGATGGAGCGCCACGCTTCCTCCAGCCGGCACACAAACAACATACTACAAAATAAAAGCGCATGGATCTGACCTGCAGGCTTTTACTTTGATCTGATCTGTTTTTAAATTAGTGGGTCTTTTAATTCTGATGATTTGCTAAAATCTAAAAAAACTGCAGTTTCTGGGACATAGTTTCTGCAGAGCGGCAGGATTTCAGTAGAAATTCACCTCTGAGGTGCAGGGTGAAGTGTTGGTGCGGGGCAACCCCGCCCCCTATTCCCATTGTTGTAAGCTTATGTGTTCTCCTGCAAGTTTACAGCCTCATGTGAAGCTCACAACCCACCAAAGACACTTTCTACCAAACATTATGATCTTTTTCAAACAATCTGCTCCAGATTCACAACAATTTGAATAAAAAAATTCTCAGAAATGATCATATAACATGAATTTTCTTTCTAAATGTCCTCCATTATCAAAAAACAACTTAAGAACTCGTTAAAAACACAAAAAAAGACAATTTTCATCAGAGTCGGGCTTTAAATACAACATTTGATGTTGAAGAACAATAAAAATATATTTTATTTGTTGTCTTTTGTTGTTTTTTTTCTTTCACAACAAATGTCACTGCCTCTAAGTGGATTCTCAGTAGACCAGTATTAACCTCACAAACCCCGCCCCCACCCATCAGATCCTCCTCTGAAGCTTCTTCAACCATCTTTAAATGAGGCGGATCCATCACCTGAGTACTGCCACTTCCTGGGTCTCCTCACTACATTTCCCATCATCCCCTGCTGTCACTCCCAGCAGTATTCAGTCAGTGCGAAGTCTTGTTTGGTCCTCTGTGCCTGCATTACTGAGCGTTCTCCTGACCTGACTATGACTCCTTCAGGGAGACACAAAGCGTAATTTATTCTGAATTGTTATGGCCCGCAGCATCAGGTACTGATGGCAAGGACCATATTATTTTTATTATTATTTTTTGTATAAAAGTTGCTTTAGATCAAAATCCAACTTTTCTTTCATGATAAATAAACTTGTTCTTTTTCCTTGGTTAAAATGAACAAAACATGGCAAAAACTGATACATTTATGATCAAATTTAACTTTAAATCTTTGAGTTTCAAACCAGAATCCAAAAAATAATCCTCTTTAGTGAAATCAAACCAGTTTTTACCCATCATCCCCTTCAAAAATGTGACGGCTGAATGACTTTGTGATTTATTATCAAAGAGAAAATACACCAAAATCCAATTTATTGACTGAAAAAAAAATCTTGAGATTTTCTAGAACTTATACATTTTTTGTGCATCTTATTCTCCTTTTAAGTGCATTTATTCATATTAAAATATTCAAATGTGTGGTTTGGTCATCAGGTCAATAAAAGAGGCCGAGAGTGAAGCCGGTTCTGTGGTAAGATATGTTTCCCTGTCAGAATCTGTTTCCCCTGCTGCAGCACGACTTCTGACGTCGTTGATTTGTTTCGTAAATATTAAGAGTTAAAAGAAGGTGGATGTTCACAGTAAACTTCATTCTGTTGCTTTGGGAGTTTATTGCCACATTTGATTTTTCTTCCTACATTTTTTACGTAAAGCAACAACAGAGGACACAGATTCTGTCAGGACGCAGATCCAGTCTCTCGATAATTTTCAGTAACTGTCGATTGTTAAATAATTCCATAGGAAAATCATTTTTATCATAAATTGTGTTTCTTATCCTAAATTAGCCAAAAACTGTTGATGTTTTACGTAGAAATGATATAAATCAAAACAAATATGACAATAAACTCACAAAACCTGAAAAATAAAGTATATCTTCTTTTTGGAACAAATAGGAGAAAAAATCGATGAGACCGGAGACGGGGAAACACATTCTCACAGGGGAAGCACAGCATGGCACAACACCGGCTCTCATCAAACAAAGAAAATCACGTCTGCTTTGACTCTTATTTTGAAAAGTGGCTTATTTTAGAAAACAGGAGTCAAGTCTGAGATTCTTCACTGAACTGGAATCTTTTTTTCAGACGTTCTGATTTTTAATTCCATGTATGCTCTTCTATCTGTTCTAGATCTAGCCGAAACGTCCTGCGGCTGTGAGGAACCGACCGAGCGGAGCTTCAGAGAAAGGAACCAGCTCACAGAGGTGTTTTTGTAATTGTCCTGCTGGAGCAGAAGTGTGTCGGGGCAGAAATCCATCATCCTGATTGCTGCAGCCGCTCGGGGGTGGGGGGTTCTGGTTGGGGATCCTGCGGTTTTGGTTCGTGCTTCACTAGTTGGACCTCAGGAGAGGAGCAGCAGAGCTCATTATGAGGTTGGTCCTGTTGTCTGCAGCTCTTGTGGACGTCCAGAGACGTTTGGAGTCTCCAGTCGCAGCATTTACAGCATTTCTGGGATGAAATCGACTGATTTGATGTTTCCAACTGTTCCTGCAGATCCTGTAAAACCACATCTTCACTGGTGAACTCTGAAACTTTAAATTGGCATCAAATTGTCATTTAGACTCAGAGGGTCACAGATTCACGACTTTATTAAACTGTATTGATCAAAAAATCAATTTTAACAAATTAAACTTTCATAGAAAGATTATGAACTCAGTGCTAAGGACTCAGAATCTGGATGAAGAAGGTCTTCATACTCTTTTTTGTGAAGCCGAAGCGATCATCAACAGTCGACCGATAACCAAGGCCTCCACTGACATCAATGACTTGGAGGCTTTGACACCAAACCATCTACTGCTCCTCAAATCTAAACCCTCACTGCCACCAGGAGTGTTTTCTAGGAGGACATCTACGTTCGCCGACGATGGAGACAAGTGCAGTATATGTCAGATCTTTTCTGGAAACGTTGGTTGAAGGAGTATCTACCTCCGCTTCAGGAGCGACGAAAATGGCAAAGCATCAGAAGGAATCTGGTTCCTGGAGATGTTCATTTTTACCTCTAAATTGTTGTGTTTTGATCTATAGCAGCTCAGTGAGGTAATACAGGTTTATAAAAAGTGTTATTTATGTAATCTCTTGTTTTATAAGCAAAATAAGAACCTTTGTGAATTTAAATGTTTTGTTTAGTTTTTATCTAAATTTGTTTTCTTTGATGAAATAGTCAGAAAAACTTCATTTTTTATGCTAAACGGGACGGAAAGATTTTTTAAGCATGAATTTATTTCCAGCTATCAAAAAAAATAAAAAAATAATTGTATGCTTTTGCTTTTAAATAAATGGTAATTTTAGAGTTTTTTGTCGCATATTTGCAACAATAAGCATTAAGGAGTTAAACTTCAGACAAAGACGTTTTTATACTATTTTGATGAAAATTATATTCAAATAATATTTTTCATTTCATCTCAAGACAGTTTTTCCTTTTTTGTGTCTTTGTCCAAACTTCCAAACAAACCTTCAACATTTGTTCTGGGATTTTAAAAATCCATCTTGGCTCAAAGTTAACTGTAGTTTTCACGCTTCATCTAAGAGTCGTAAAGCGTGGCGGTC
>NC_050530.1:329730-334303 GCF_002922805.2 Oryzias melastigma
TGATGTCATCACGGCGTGAACGAGCGGCTTGACAGACATGAAATGATGAGATGTCGTTTGACACAAACGTCCAGCATCGGCGACTCTGATTGGCCGCTGAGGGAAGTCAGGGGAAGGGAACGGGGGCGGAGGGAGGAAGAGGTTCCACGGCAAAATAAAGTTAGTTTTTTACAAATTAGAAAATAAGAGCGAGATAACATTGGGTCATTAATAACAATAAAATGATGTGGAGGGCCGGATAGAATTACCTGGAGGGCCGGATCCGGCCCCCGGGCCTCGACTTTGACATGTGTGGACTAAGGGAAGCTCAGTTTAGTTTTATTTGTTTAGTTTAGTTTATCAATCATCTACTGTTTATCTTTTATGTTTCATCACTGAAACGAGTCTTCCTCGTGTCGTCAGCTCTGATGTGGATCAGGTTTCATGTCAAATGTCCTCAAACTGCAGAGATCTCCTACAAACCCAACGTTTCAGCAGCAGTTTCAGGATGTTTAGTGTTTTGTAACGACACGTTTCTGGTGTTCGTGAGCCGATGTTCTCCAGCTCAGAGCTGCCGTTCCTGCAGCGTTCCTCTCCTGTGATTCTCCACCAGCGGAGCTCCAACACCTGAACACTCACCTGTTTGAGGGACTGGTTTGATCGCAGCAGCAGATCCACAATAATGAGCCGACTTTATGATCGTCTCTGGATGAAACGGTTGAATTATAACTCAATGCTCCCCGTCATCGTTTGCTGCGTTTCAGACGTGTTTCAGCACGAAGACTCCCTCAGAACCTGCTGCTTCACCGCACAAACACTAGAGTTCTGTTCCCGGTGAGGCTGCGGCGGATCGCGGCGCTCTGGGGCAAAACGCCGTGCAGCGTCTGAGGCTAGGTTTGATTATAAAGCGTCAAAACAGTCCGGACGAATGTTCAGGAGATGAGTTATGACGGTGGAGGGAAAAAGAGACAAATGCTCCACTTGTTTATTGAAAAGATGAGTTAGAAGATCTTAAACACAGAAAAAACTTCTTTATTTGAGAGAAAAAGTCTAAAAATTGGAGAGAAAATGTATTTATTTGATGTTTTTAAATGTAGAAGTGAAACTGGAGAGAAAAGAACAAAAAATTGAGCTTCTTTTTTAGTTTTTAAATAGCTTTAATTCACTTAAATAGAACAATATTAGCATCTCATGATTCTTACTGCTGTGTTCAAACTAATAGTTGAAATATTATTGAGGATTTTCTTGTTAGACAGAATAAAAACTATTTTTTTAACAAAAAAGAGAAAAAAAAGGTAAAATATTTATGTATTTTTAGTAGTTTGGGGCCCTTATGAGTGTTTTAAACTACAACTTACTGTAATAATGTACAGTTTTTGGGAAAATGTTTAATAATCATAAATATGTTTTCAATATATTACACAATAATTCCACAATAAACTCAAAGTAGTACAAAAACATCCATTCTGGTTCATGTTGTCATTTTTTACACATAAACTCACATCAGTTTTTATCTGAAGCAGAGCTGTGCAAACTAAAGTCAGTTAACTCCGGCCCGGGGGCCATACGCGGCCCTCCATATGGCCCCCGGGCCGGAGTTAACTATTCAGTCTGTTCCACCAAACTGAAGAACGTTACATGAAGAATCCTTAGTTCAGATGAGGCTCTAGAAACGTGACATTTGTTTCAACATGCATGTGGAGTGTGAAGATTTGTTGTTTTTCTGAGTCAAAAAGTCATTTTTTCATCGTTCAAACATCACGTAAACGCAGCTTTTTATAAGTTTGTGTTTTTACCTGCAGAGACATCAACCTGTTGGAGCAAATGGATTAAAGTCAGAACAGAAGATACAGTTTAGAATAAAAACTCTAAAGTTTTCCATCAAATAAAGAATGTAAATATATTTATGTATATTCTTCTTAATCATGATTAATATTATTAACAATATTATTTCTGATATTTTGTTTTAATCGATTGACAGCATTAATTAAAAATAAATGTAAATGTACGTTTTTTTGTGTGATTTCGTATTTTGATTATTCACAGATAATAAGTGGTCAATAAATACTGTAACCAAACAACAAAATATCGCGATTAATCACGATTATTTTTATCCCAGGTTAGCGATTAATTACATTTTTTATTTTATAAATTCCCCGCCTTAACTTATTTGTTTTCGATCAAAATTGTTACATGTTTTCATCCAGATCATTTTTATTCTCTTCTTAATGAGCTGATCTAAGGTGTAACGTTACCATTAAAACGTATTAATTAAAACAAAGAAAATGACAAAATTAAGGGAAAACTGTTACCAGGCGAGCTAAGAATAAACTGTATAAAATCTCATTTTATTCTAAAGAGAATCACATTTCTGTGTCACGACTACTGCACGGCAAAAACTGAATCTGAAGAAAGTAAAACATGTTTTTCATGAAAAATAATCATATCAATAAAACTGTATTTTGAGAAAACGTCTCGGTGACGAGAATGTTTTTCTTAGAAAAAGATGAATATGTCTTTAATGTAAATAAGAACTTTTCTTAATAGTTCAGAGGGTGAAAAAAAGGTTAAACAAAGAAAAAATAAGACATCATTTTAATGACATCATTGGAAGATTTTTGTGGTTATTTACAGAAAATCTACAAATAAAATGTTTGACTTCTTATTAAAGGTCCCGTTTTTGCAGTTTGTTGTTTGTCTTTAGCCTAAATTTCAAAGCTAAAATCTTTTTAGATAAATATAAACTCTCATAATGGTCGTCTGAGTCCTCCGTGTTGATGGTGAACAGCTGATGTGGTTTGTAGACGCAGAAACCACTGAAGTTCATGGAGAAACTAGGATTTTTAAGAGGAATGTAAAACAAAGACCATTAATCGGACTCAGGGGTTTTTGAGCGTTCTGGTTTGGGAGCAGAGCTGGACCCGGTGGTCTCCAGAGTCCTCATGTCCTCCTCAGACCTAACGACCTCCTAATCACGCTCCGACCGCAGGACTTTGATCTGAGTCTTCAGTGATGAATGTTGTTCTCTTCTTCTGGTCGGAGTAAAAATAGATCACCGCTCCACGTCACGTCCGTTTACTCCGCAGACGGAGCAGCCTCATCAAACGCAGACGCACAAGAGCAATATTTGTTTTTCTTATCCCATTAAATCACTTAGGCGTCCCGGGGGGGGGAGGGGGTCGGCGATAACAGCCTGTGATGAGCGGCCGGGAGGGGCCGATGTTATCCGGCGTGACCTCGAACCAGCTCCTGTTCCAGCCGAGGCCGTCCTCGTGGCGGGACACGGCGGTGTCAAAGAGCGCCTTGTGGTCCTCCGAGGAGGTATTTTAATAGAGGGGGGGGGCAGCCCGTCGGCGTCCAACAGCTGATCCATTGTGTTGAAGGAAGGAAACGGGGGCTTCAGTCCTCGGACTTCAGCTCTGAAGCTGCAGGTTCAGAGTTTGAAGCTGAAATGAAGAAATTCTGTTTTTTATTGGAAGTTGTTGCAGTTTTTGTTTCCTGGTGGAAAATAAACTCAGTTCTTCAGCAGTTTGAGTCGCTGGTTTTAGCGTCAAACACGATTTATTTACAGACCCTCTCGATAAAAATGAGGTTTTATCGTCTTCTTGTTTTTCTGATGTGGAGGACAGAAATGAAGAAGATTACGATCAAAACTGCAGTTCTGACAATTTATTTTTTCAGTTGTTGTGAAACAGGAGGAGATGAAAAAAATGCTGTTAGAAAGAAAGTCTCTTGTGATGTCACAAGTACACTGGGCGGGGCTACAAGCTCCATTCTGATGCATCCATTTGAAGACGACTGGACATATGGACAAACAAACAGACAGACAGGCAGAGTGAGAGACAGACAGATGGAAAGAAAGACAGATGGATGGATGGATGGATGGAAGACAGACGGATGGATGGATGGATGGATGGATGGATGGATGGATAGAAGACAGAAAGACAGATGGATGGATGGATGGATGGATGGATGGATGGATGATGGATGGACAGATGGTAGACAGACAGACAGACAGACAGACGGACAGAAGATAGACGGATGGATGGATAAAGACAGATAGACAGAAAGATGGATGGATGGATGGATGGATGGATGGATGGACGGATGACGTTTCTCCTCTGTAGGATCTGAACCAATCAGACTGTCAAACTGAATTTAAACTTTTGCAACTTTTCCTCCTAAGAAGTTTAAATAAAATCATGAACTTGTTCCTCGTCTCCACCTGGTGGAAGTTTGGTTGTTGCTGTAGATGGAACTGTTGTAGCACTTGTTAGATACATAAACCAACCTGGAGAGCCAACACTGAAGCTGAACTCTCTGTCTGTCATTTAAACGTGTGAAAAAGAACGTTTACATCATTAAAATCAGCTTTTATGACGTATAATTTAAAGTTTTACTCCGTTTTACTTCCTGGTTTTGATTCTGCTGTTTTTAGACCAAATTTAACAAAATCATGTCACATTCTAGGACATAGTTTCTGCAGAGCAGCAGGAGTTCATTAGGAATTCACATCCAAATTTTGGCAGGACTATTGGTGTCGACCAACCCCGCCCCTCTTCCCCTCGCTGACCCTCCTGAGTATTTTCTGTCT
>NC_050530.1:334541-347520 GCF_002922805.2 Oryzias melastigma
CTTTTGTAACTTTTCCTCTTTAGAAGTTTAAATAAAATCAGGAAGTTCTTCCTCGTCTCCACCTGGTGGAAGTTTGGTTGTTGCTGTAGATGGAACTGTTGTAGCACTTGTTAGGCACATAAACCAACCTGGAGACCCCAACACTGAAGCTGAACTCTCTGTCTGTCATTTAAACGTGTGAAAAAGAACGTTTACATCATTAAAATCAGTTTTTATGACGTATAATTTAAAGTTTTACTCCGTTTTACTTCCTGGTTATAATGCTGCTGTTTTTAGACCAAATTTAACAAAATCATGTCACATTCTAGGACATAGTTTCTGCAGAGCAGCAGGAGTTCATTAGGAATCACATCTACATTTTGGCAGGACTATTGGTGTTGACCAACCCCGCCCCTCTTCCCCTCGCTGACCCTCCTGAGCATTTTCTGTCTTTTTCAAACAGTATTCTTTCTTCTGCTTCTGATTCACAACGATTTGAATAAAAAATGTTCAGAAATGAAACTTTGATCTAAAAATTCTTCTTTCTTCATCTCAAGAACGAGTTAAAACACTAAAACACCATCTGATCTGATCAGGTCTTAATGTGGTTTAAGTTTAATGTGATCCCCTCACTTTGTAGCGTCTGCTGCTATTAGGAGGTGTGAGGAGAATGTTTAAGAATACAAATAAAAGATAATTCTCTGAATCTATCTTGTTTGTCCCTCACAGCTGCATCAGTGCCGTTAAGGATCTGGTTTTGTTGATCCTAATCAGAACTGAGCTGCTTCCTGAACAGTTTGGGTTGAAACACATCTTGAATTTGAAGGGAAACTTAAAGAATATAACCTTTAAAAACAGATCTAAACCATTTTTCCTTTTTCTTCTCTGACTTTTATATATTTATTGATGCATTTATAGTCACTAAAATGTTGAATTTTGCTCTGAATTGATACTTTGGATGCAGTTTGCTCCAAAACTGGAAGGAAAAAGATAAAATCCTTCAAACACATTTGATTCTAAACCTAAATAGAAAAGTCAATTTCCTTGATTAGTTCTTGATGTTTGGAGTGATTTTCCACTGAACGCGCGTGAGAGATCAATAGATCTCATCATATCAGTGAGTCTCTGCAGACTTTAAACTCTCCTCTGGGTCTCGGAGCTCGCGGGGAGTTCTCGCTGCCTCGCGCTCGTTGGCTGCGCGCTTTGACGCGTCACGCAGCCTCAAAACGCGGCTCTCCTCCCTTCCCGCAAACAGCTGTGGCGCGTGAACCGCGGAGGTCGTCCTACCTGGATGCGGGTCTGAGGTCTGAGGTTTGGGTGGGCGTCCACAGAGCTCTACTTCCCCGCGTTTGGGTCATCTTTTGGTCGTCATGGCGAGCCGGCTCCTCCACCTCCTCCACCTCCTCCACGCGCTGCTGCTCCTGCAGCGGAGCGGCGCTCACCTCCACGCAGCTCCGCGCTCCGACGCGCCTCCGGACGCGGAGCGGCGCGTCTTTACGCACGAGAGCCCGGACACGCTCTCCGCCAGCATGTTCCGGCTGTATGAGAGCTACAGCAAGGAGCCGCAGAGCCGCAAAGGCGGGAACACCGTGAGGAGCTTCGGAGCCGTCCCTAGTGAGTCCAGAACCAAACTGACCCAATGAGCCGGTTCTGACCGCAGGATGGATCAGACTCGGAATGAGCGGGAAGCAGATTCTCACCAAAATACACTAGAGAGAAAACCCTAACAGTAAATAGTTTTAAAATCTGTTCTTACTTAAATTATTTTGCATGTTTGTGTAAAAGATCTTTAAAGATTTGTTGCCAGGGGCGGAGCTGGAACTTTTGGGGGGCAGAAGATCTTGGGAGGGGGGCAAATGAGAACAGCAGAGTGGGAAGGAGTTGCATGTAAAAGGATCCAAAATGTGGATTTCTAACAGTTTTATTTCATTTAGAAATATTATTTTTCACCTCTTAAATAAACTTGTATTGATGAGTTCTTAATCTCTGGCAATAATAAGAATATTGACTCACAAGTTGAATGGGGGGGGTATGGGGCGGAGCTTTTGCTGTCAAAATTTCCATCTATATGCAGATGATGGTGTCGTCTGCATTTACAATAGTATCATCCACTTATAGACGATAGTATCATCTCCACATAGACAGAAGTATCATTTACATGTACACTGAAAAAAATAACTAACACGATTTACTTAAGAAAATCCTCGTAAGAATTTGCACTAACAATTATTGATTAAATTTTACTTCATTTATGAATACAAAAACTACCAACAACAATCTAGTAACATTTACTACAAGGTTATTATCAAATCTTAAGTAAATAGAGAAAACATAAATGTCTCTAATAATTAAATTTACATAATATTAGTTAATGCTCCAAAAGTGATTAAAACAATTTGAAAAGTAGATGTTAGTAATAAGCAATCAACATTTTTGATAACTTATAAAAAATATGTAAACTTAACTTCTTTACTAGAAAAATCTATGTATTTGCATAATCTTTGAATTATTATGTAAAAATTATGAGGAATACTTAAGTATATATTACTGATGCAAAAAGTTTGTTTTTTCAGTGAGAGAATAGTATTATCCATAATAGTATTATCTATAATAGTATTATCTGCATATAGACAATAATTTCATCCGTACATAAACAATACATCTGCATATAGAGGCAAGTATCATTTACATATAGAGGATAGTATCATCTGCATATAAATGATAGTATCTTCTACGTATACTGTAGATGATAGTATCATTTATATATAAGGTAAACAACAGTTTAATCTGCATAACGACAATATTATCATCTACACATTGACAATAGTATCATCTACATAAAGGCGATAGTATTATCTAAATATAGACAATAGTATCATCTGCATATTGTTGCAACTTCACATTTGGAGATTTACCACCCAAGTTGTTTAAAAAAATAGTGAAAGCCACAACTGCCTAATCAACTCTTAGAGAACTCTGCTGCCTTGACTCCGCCCCTGATTGTCACACATAATAAGCAGATCAACTGTTGAAAACTCAAAGCGTACAGGTGCTCCGTCCCCTCTGAGCCAGGCATTGCCACCTCCCTGCTCCATTTGGGTTGTAATCTACCCGTCCCCTCATGCTCCCGGTAGCTGTTGGAAAGGAGGTGTTAGACAAGAGCCTATTATCACAGCCAGACACCGGCTGCACTGCAGAAACCTCAGAGGAGCTCGTTCTCCTCTAACCACTTCCACGTGTGGGACCGACCCTCTGGACGCGCCGTGTTTGTCTTTCAGGCTGCGGTGACTCCAAGAGTGAAGCTATCTGGATGAGGTTTTTGGTTATGCGTGAGCAACCTCGTCTCTGAGTTTAATCATTTCCATGTTCAGAATCTCACTGGATGCTGTCAGAAGAAGACAAAAGGAGGAGAAGGACGAGGTGTCAGGTTTCAGTCTCAGATCTTTTCTTGTTTCCTTCAGGAGTTTTAAACGGCAAAGACGTCTTCCAGTTCAACCTGTCCAGCATCCCGGACTCCGAGGTCGTCCTCCTCGCCTCTTTGCATTTTCTCCACAAGCGTCCTCGTCACCCCCAGAGGCCGTGGCGTTTCCGACGGCCTCGCCACTCCTCTGCCGGTCCCGCTCCCGTAAGACTCCTCTTCTACGGATCCTCCCAGAACTCGGCGTTGGGGAACACGACCCTTGCGTCTTTCACCAAAGGCTCGTGGCAGACAGGGGACGCCACGGCGGCGGTGAGACACGCTCGGGATGCCAAGGAGCCGCTGATGGCGGTGGAGTTTGACGTGGGGTCTGAGGCGGTGCAGGAGCGGCCCCCACCGACCGGCATGCCGTACATGTTGGTGTACGCCGACGACACAGCTATAGACGAGCCAAACAGCGTGGCCACGACGCTGCAGAGGTACGGGCCAGGCGGCGAGGACAATTCAGCGTCAAGGATCCGGAGAGAGCTCCACCTCCAGACTCAAACCAACCACATCCCAGAGGTGCATTTCAGCAACCTGAAGAGCCAGGAGCTCTGGCAGAACACCTACTTCCCGGATAAGACGAAAACGGGCCGGAAGCAGGGACAGGTGAGCGGCGGGGGCGGGGCCAAGCCCCAGGTGCTGAGCTTTGACGAACGGACCATGAAGAAGGCGAGGAGGAGGCAGTGGAGCGAGCCCAGAGTTTGCTCCAGGCGCTACCTGAGGGTCGACTTCGCTGACATCGGATGGAGCGAGTGGGTGTTGGCGCCCAAGTCCTTCGACGCCTACTACTGCGCCGGGACCTGCGGCTTCCCCATACCCAAAGTGAGGACTTCTGATTCTCAAAAGGGTTCCCCTGATTGTGTCGTAGATGTTCATGAGTTTCTACCCCCTCAGGTTGCACGGCCCTCCAACCACGCCACCATCCAGAGCATCGTCAGGGCGGTGGGCATCGTCCCCGGCATCCCCGAACCGTGCTGCGTTCCGGACAAGGTCAGCCCCCTCAGCGTTCTGTTCCTGGACCCGGACAGGAACATGGTGCTGAAGGTCTACCCCGGCATGGCGGTGGAGACATGCGCCTGCGGGTAGGGTGGGAAACGTCGAGGAAGATGACCCGGAAGGCACATGTAAGAGAAGGGAAAACTCCTGAACTCTTCTCCATCTTTATTTAACTGAAGTTGTTGGTTTGTTCCCACTTCCTGCCAGAGGAGGAAGTGACTTCTCGCGGGATACGGAGGGTTCGGATCCTGAACACAGATCGAGTTTCCTTTGAATTTCTTCCCAGAATATTTGAGGCGATATTCCCTCTTGTGATTAAGGAGCGGGTTTCTCCGGTGTCGTTCAGGATTCAGGCTCAAGTGGTTCAGGACTCTGAAAAGCTGGAAAGACTTTCACAGAAGACTTTTTTGGCCAGCGTTTGGGGTCTGCGTGGGAATTCACGTCCTAAAAATTAACATCCATCATTTGTTTTTGTAAATAATGTCTTCTCATGTTGAAAGGCTTTGTGAGGGGAGGCAAAACCTGTGCGCTGCTGCCACCTGCTGGACATTTTAGTCAAAGCTTTTCTTTTTCATCATGATTTGTACAGATGATTATGTACAGGATTAGGATTAGATTTTCTACAGTAACTCAATACAGATTATATGATGTATTCATTCAAACTACCATGATGCTAAAACACAAATAAAAGTAACAGGATGTGTCATTTAAGTTACTTTACTGCGAAAACAAGTAATTTATTTTGATTTTTCTTTACATGCTTTAATGTTTTTTTATTTAACTACTTTATATTGTTTTAAATTGATTAAATATCAAGATTTTATCCAACTCCTAAAAACCTTAAGAATTAATTTAGCAGAAATTGACGTAAAAGTTAAGCTCTTTTAGGATCATTTCATAGAAAAGATTCAATAAAAACTCTTTAAGTGCAAAAGAAATTATTAAAAATCATGTGTTTGTGTATTCTGTATATCTTAACCCTATATAACCTTTTGTATCATATTTGATTTGGGCATTTCTGAGACCCCTATCTCATTAACATGATCAAAACTTTCCTTAATAACCCCTTGTGTATAATTAGGTCAGTTTTATCACATGTAGTTCATCAGCATTCCACTAGGGGGAGTAGAAGGGCGTTTCCTGCTTATTTCAAAATGTCTGCCTCCATGAAATCACAAAAACACTTTTGGCGGGAACAAATGTAGCTAATTTTCAAACTTTATAGTGATAACAACTCATCTATTGTTTTTCATTTTTACAAATTGTATTGAAATAATGCAAATTTTGTAGTTTTTTGGAGAAAAAAACGTACTAAATCACCCGAATGTACCATAACTGATAGTATCTACAGTATATCTCATAAAAATATGACATTCCAATTTTTTTGTGGATTTCATCAAGGGGGTTTAAAATAAACCTCTTAATTCCAAAACATTTGAATTAACTATCAGTTCTTTGATGTATTGGGATTTACAGGGTTAAAATGTAAAAGCTACACATATATGTATTATTGTTAAAGCTTAACACTTTAAGTGAAAAATAAATAGAAAATATCTTAAAGGGATATTCGGGAGGACAAAAAATGTCATAAAAGTTTGTCTTTCCAGTGTTAGCAAGAATTGATTAGCATGAATTTTCTATAAATGAGGTCATTAGTTGATTCATCTCATCTTAAGCTCCGCCCAACAGTCATGTGGCGTCTGCAGACTCAACATTCACACAAAAACAAAGTCAGATTCTCGTTTATTTGCGATGATTTCCTGTTTCCTTCACATTTCCATATTAATCAAACTAAAGTGAGGAATCAACACTTTTAATTTTCCGTCCAAATCTGTTTTGGTGCAACCTTTGATGCAACAAATGCCCCACAGCTGATCAGGATTATTTGGATTATTGATCAAAACTATTGATATTTGAAAATGTGTGAGAGGATAAATCTGGAATTAGAAGATGCAAAACGAACAATTTCTGCTTCCAAACCGCCTTTGATGAAGATCTTTGTGTAAAAGTTTCTCTTTTTTGGACAAAAGTTAAATAAAAATCCAGAAATATGAACATTGAGCGATGAAGGCCTGTTTGTCCAGATGATCACATCAGTTATTGATTAGATTAGCTTTATGTTTTATCAGTTTGTCTCTGAAACTAAAAATCAGATATGCTTTTATTTTGAAAATATCCTTGGTGCAGTTTAGAGTTTAATTTTTGCCTGAACTTGATCGACCTGCAGACATTCACTTTTTTATGTTTACCTGAAGGTTCTGGAGGTTTTTAGGACTGAGGAGACTGCAGAAAGCGGGATTTTCAATTACTGCACATTTTCTTAAATATATCATATTACATTTTTTGTGTCTCAAATCGTTTTAAAGACCCTCATTTTCATACACATTTGAAATGTTTTTACACTTAGAAGAAGCTAAAATTGTGCAGAAAATGACATTTTCCTGTCATTTATTCATTGGAACTCAATACTTTAGGAGTTGGGACATGGAAGGCAAGTTTGGGGTTCTGGGATTGATTATGGATTTTCCAGAACTTTAAAGTGGTTTCGAGCTGCAGTAATGGATTAACAATCGGATAACTGATCTCTAATCTCCTGCTTGCTCTGTTTAAACTCAGATAATCACAAATTATCATGATTATTATGATTCAATCAACAGGTTCTTTCTTTCTGTCCCTTTTCTCTGGTTTTGTCCTGGACTGACGGACCAGATTCTGTTCACAAATCTTTATTTTTGTAAATATTTGACCTCGCCACAAACTCAAAAACTTACCAAAATTTGCGTACACCCAAGTACGCGGTTGAAATGAATTTTGGGCTCAATAAACGACCCTCGTCCCATAAAAAATGATGACATCACAGTGGGAGAAAGCAGAAACAAATACAAATATACTGCTTAAAAGAAAGGAAGTTTTGAGATTATTATGGGCTGGCAGTTTTGTGATAAAGTGTATTAGATTTTAACATTTTCACCCAATATGGGAAAAGAAATCTTTTGTCGGAGCGATCTTCACGAAATTTCACAAACGCCACCTAGTTGAGTCGACAACCAGAAGAAGAAGAAGAAGAAGAAGTAGAAGAAGAAGCCGCCATCTTGAATTTTCAAGAAATTCCCCTTTTCTACCTTCTTAAAATTTAAACTCCTTCTATGGATTTCAGTCTATCACATCTTTATTCCTCAAGCATCATTGACGGGGAAAAATATTGATTTTAATGTCCGTAGATTTAAACGGCATTAGCATGTAAGCTAGTAAACATAAAATATGAATAGATTTGAAATGTGGGCGTGTTTAGGAAAAAACCTCTGTTGCTAAGGAAATTCAAAAATTTACTTCTGCTGATTCTTCTAAAAATGACACAGGCGTGTTCATGACCTCCAGGTGACCAAAAAATAAATTGGTTGCTATGGAGATAAAGCAACTGAAAAGCAGCTATTTTGAAAGAACTTTTTTTTAATGAATTTGTGTCACTGCAGGTGGCAGAGGGGGAGGGGCATATAGCAGCTGCCCAGCCATGGAGGAGGGGTCAAAGGGGGAATAGGGGGAGAATAGGGCGAGGGCGGTTTAAATTTGAACTTTCTTCTTTTATTGTTGTCTTTATATGTTCATTTCTCTGATCTGGTCTCGTATCTGTTTGTGGTTTAAATTCTTCGTTCGTCTTCTCTGTTCTCGTTCGTGCCGTCATCCTTCATCCCATTACTTCCCACCATGTGGGTGATTTTTCTTTTTCCTCCATCGCAGAACTTCTGCTCCAACTTTCACTTCCATCCTTCCCTCTGCGGCCGTCCTGGTGCTGAGGCTGAAGCCGTGGCTCCACCCGCCGCTGGGAAAGCGGCGTTCGGTGGCGGCGCCTGCTCCTCATTAGTCCCACATTCTGCAGGTCGACCCTCATTAATGCCGCTGGATGTTTACAGAGTCTTCATTAGCAGCTGTCCCTCCAGCGATAACAGAGCTTCAGAAAAGCCGTCAGCTCTGCAGATAAGGACGGCGAGCTTCTATTTTGGTTGACGCGAGTCCCCCTGTTTACTTTGGGAGCATGGGAGAGGACACCCGGATCATTCTGGCACCATCTCCATGTTCAAACTTAACGCAAAAGTCAGTTTTAACCTGAGGAGACGGCGAAGGGCTCCGGGATGAAGAGCTTTCTGTTCCAGCTGCGCCTCAGTTTGGCGCTCGCCATCGGCTCCTGCCTCTGCAAGCCTCTCGGCAACAACATCCACGCCGAGGCGCCGCTGGACGGGATGCCGCCGGACCTTCTGGACGAAGAGGAGATAGAGTCCAGAATGGAGAACCTTCTGGAAAGCTTGAAGGAGGGTTTCCTGAGGCAGCTGAACCTGTCAGAGGTCCCTCAGGAGAACTTCAAGGTCTCGCCCCCCCAGTTCATGGTGGAGCTGTACAAGAAGTATTCCTCCGACCGGCTGGCTGCCCCCCAATCGGATGTCATACGAAGCTTCACCGTTCAAGGTAGGACAGAGATCTTAAGGAGGGAGGAGAGTGTGTCATCGTCTGCAGCTGCCGTCGGAAATCAGCTTCATGAAGTCTAACGCTCATTTGAACCAAATTCAGCTCAAGTTTGTTTTTCTTCCGCATCTGATCTTCAACAGAAATCCCGGTCAGCGAGACCAACAACTCCAGGTCCAAACACCGGCTCCAGTTCGGCGTCAGCATCCCCGGACATGAAAAGATCACCACCGCCGAGCTGCAGCTCCTCTTCCTCCCAGACGGCAGGTCAAAGGTCGCCTCACAGAGCCCCAAAACCACCGTCAAGGTCTACCAAGCCGACGCCGGCGCCAGCAGCTCCCAGACTCCTCTGCTGCTGGGCAAAGAGGCGGTGGGCTGGAAGAGCTCGTGGGTGACGTTTGACGTGACCACAGCGGTTCAGAGGTGGGCTCGGTCGGGCCGGGGGGCCGCCGCTTTTGATGTGGTGGTGGAGAGGAGGGACTGCGGCGCCTCTCCCGGCACGGCCAGCTGCCTCAACATGAGCCTGTCCGTCGGGGACAACTCCTCGGCTGCCCTGATAGTCTTCTCGGATGACCTGGGCAACAGGAGGCGGAAGAAGAACGAGGAACTACGAGAAATGATTCTCCACGAAGAGGAAACTCTGCTGCACTCGGGCGCCGACTGGTACCGAGGGAACCAGATCCCCAACGAGGTCCCCGGCGCTCAGCCCCCACGCCGGCCCAAACGGAAGGCCGAGCGGGAATACTGCCGCAGGAGCTCGCTCAAGGTCAACTTCAAAGACATCGGCTGGGACAGCTGGATCGTGGCGCCTCCGGAGTACGACGCCTTCGAATGCCGGGGCCAGTGCTACTACCCGCTGACGGACGAGTCGACGCCGTCCAAGCACGCCCTCATCCAGACGCTGATGAACATCCGGGATCCGCGCAAGGCCAGCATGGCCTGCTGCGTGCCCATCAAGCTGGACCCCATCACCGTCATGTACCAGGAGAACGGACGGCTCACCATCAGATACCTGTACGAGGAGATGAAGGTGGCCGAGTGTGGATGCAGGTAGCCAGGAAGAGCGGCGGCGAGCAGAAACAGGAAACCACCAGACTCTGAACCATCAACTTCCCACTTTGAGTTGGCTTTTCTGAAGGAGGGAGACGGGTCCAATGAAAAAGAATTGATTCTTCTGGAGGAAACTGAAAATAAAAACTCAGAAATCCAACAAATTTACTTAAAATCTGAGAAAAAATGTTAGTATTTTTACAGATTAAAGCTACTTTATTTCCCGCCCAAAAAGGCAAACCTAAAAGCCCCAATCCAGAGTGTCTCATGTATTCAAAGCGATTACATGATGCTCGGTCAAAAAGTTTGGTTGGCTTTTGTTTTAAACACGCTAACACAGCTAGCATGTAGCAGTGTCTGACTGTTTCTTTACACGCTACTTAGAAGTTTTATGAATACGTCAACACAGCTATCGGTTCTAAAGCGCCAAATATGTAGCGTATCGGACTACTAGCAGGTTTGGGAGTTAGCGTAGTCGCAGTAACGTTTATTTTAGCCGTTTTCTTAGATGTTGCAAACAAGGTTGTTGTGAATACACAAATGTGGCTAACATGGATCCCTTAAACCAGGAGAGTCAGACTCAATCACACAACGGGCCAGAATCCAAAACACACCTTAGATCACGGGACGAACAGGATAAACATTTACTGAACACTCTAAAACTACATTTTAAAAACTGTAACTTTTTAATATAATTATGAACTAGATATATAGCATTACATGTGATAATGGTAGTGTGAATCCTGGAAGATGAATTTGGCCGTTGAAGATGCTGAAATTGATAGCTAAAAACGCTAAGGCTAATAGCTAGCTAAAATATTACCTAAAAGCCAAATTAGCCTAAAAACCTAAAAAAAAAAAAAAACCTTAGGTTAGCCAAAACAGCTAGCATGTAGCTGAAATATTAGCTAAACTCCAAATAGCCTAAAAAATGTCAGTAAACGCTAAAATAGTCCAAAGCTAGCAGAATGCTAATTTTAAAAACTTTAAAACTGTAACTTTTTAACATAATTATGAATAATAAAAAGGCAGGAATATTATTCTAGAGTAAATCAACTTAAACCTTAAATAACTTTCAATATTTTACTCTCCATAAAAATATATTTTTGTCAAAATTATACGAGTTAGAAATAAGATAACATCGGGTCATTAATAACAATAAAATAAAATGATCTGGAGGGCCGGATTGAATTACCCATAATTCCCCATAATTCCCCATAATTCCCCATAATTCCCCATAATTACCTCGGGCCGTGACTTTCAAATCTACGTCTTGATTGGTCAGTGTTTCTTACCTGCCAGGTGTTGCTCTGTTTTCAGTGAAACGGATTCGGTTCTTGAAGCCCAAACTGGTTTCAACTGGTCTGAGCTCTTTGAGGGTTAATGTAGCCTTCATTATATAGTATAGAAGTATGAGCCTTAATTCAGTGTAACTTTCACATGCTATTAAAAAGGTTTGGAGTTACAGATTTTGTGAAAACATCAACACAACTAATAGTTCTAAAGCAGTTTATGTGTAGCAGAGTCAGAATTTGTTGGTTCATTTACTAGTAACAAGTTTAAGAGTTAGCTTGGTTACAGTAACGTCTCTTTTTTTTACATGTTGCAAACTAGGCTGGGAGATGCAGATATCAAAGCTAACATGCTAATGTGGCTAACATGTAGTGTGTTATAAACAAGTTCTAGAATTACTGAGAACCAATCGGACAAAGTCTGACTCACGAGCGACTTCAGTCAGATTCTTTTGTCTCTGCGCCTTATATATATTTTTGACTTTTGGACAAACTGTTTTGAAAGTCTTGCCCCCTTTAGGTGGAGACTGGAACTGCAACTGCATTTTTCAAAATAAAAGAATGAAAAAAGCAGGAAGTTGAGGATTATTCCAACAGTTATTCGTTTATTTTCTACTAAGATGAGTCTTTGGGGGTGAATGATGTGATTTTGAAAAATCTCATCTTATATTCTTTTTTTATTCTATTTTAATGAATGAATCAATGATTAGTTTGGGACCAAAGTTTCTCCAGACTGTCTTGTCTCTGAGAAAAAGCTTTTATTCTGAAAATCCAATAAATGAGCTAAAAACCAATTAACTGATGCAATCATAAATATAAATCATAAAAGATTAAACTTCTCATGAAATACTCATTTAGCATCATGTCACACGTAATCCTACACATTCTTATTAAGCTCTTATTATGTCAAAAAATGTTCTGAAAATGATTTCATAATCTCTGTTTCCAAAGTGACATGACGGCTGTTTAATCCAAAAAATATTTTGTAGATTTTGGAGACAAAAGAGTCAATTAACTGTATTGATGGAGCGTCAGAATTTGAGTCAAACACGGAGGTGGAAGTATGATGGTCAGGGGTTAATAGCTGCTTTATAATTGGTGGAAGAAAGAAAAATGTTCTCCTGAAAACGATCTTCTTGAGCTTGAATTGAGGAGAACTTGTGTGACTGAGAAGATTCATCCCGACTGTAAACGGCCCAACAAAATCCTCCACTATGGTTTAATAAATCGGTTTTGGGATAATTATTTTGAATTAAACTGAGATTTTTGTACTTTTCTCTGTCATAAATGATCTTTCTGAGGGAAAATGTTAGATTCTTGTCTTTTGTTCCCAACCAAATGTTTGTTTTCTACAGATTTCCTTTTAGTGTCACCTTTTTTGTAAAAAGAAAAAATGTTCTTTTACTTTTAACTTTTTACTATTCAATTAAGTTCTGATTAGTTATCTTAAGTAAATCTTTGTATGAAAACGTGTATTTTGTTTGTTTTCTTTAGTATTTCTTTGTTTTTTATTGCTTGAATTAAATCAGAGAAACCTCCGATTTACCACCAGTAGAGTCTAATTCAGGCTCTAAGTTTAGATAATGAATCAGTTTAGTCCAAAAATAAAACACTAAGTGACCAAAAGTACATTCAGTTTTTTTTCTCAGTAAATAATTGAGGTCAGTGACACTGGCTTATCGGAGCTGAACCCTCAACCCCACAAAGGGAGATAGTTTGTTTAATCACTGAAACCCTGAAC